>NW_024724693.1:1366549-1502282 GCF_018991925.1 Homarus americanus
GTTAAGTGAATGTCTCTGTGATTCATTAATGCTTTACAACCTACTACAGTATTCCTACAGTACCAACCATCTTGCAGAGGCCGCTATCCAGATCCTAGATGAACGAAGTGTTGAGCTGAAGGAGAAGTTCTACAGGACAGGGTCGACCATAGAGCTACAGTGCCGGGTGTCTCGGGTGCCCTCCGCCTCTGCCCTACAGTTGATCTGGTACCACGACGATAACAAGCTAAACTACGATGCTCCCAGGGGCGGCGTCAGGTATACTGTTCTGATGTTACTACCACCAGAAATACCATCTCTTCCTTATGTCCACACACACACACAACACACACACACACACACACACACACAC
Organism: Homarus americanus; assembly: GCF_018991925.1. Taxonomy (NCBI): domain Eukaryota; kingdom Metazoa; phylum Arthropoda; class Malacostraca; order Decapoda; family Nephropidae; genus Homarus; species Homarus americanus. Next base: position 1,366,902 of record NW_024724693.1, read on the forward strand.
ACACACACACACACACACACACCATTAATTATTCTTCAACAACCTTTACAATTCCGAGGTGATTAATTATTAGTTGACTCATCCTAAGTTCCGCTTCTGTAAATTCTCAACCAATATATATATTTTCTTCAGTGTCTAATATAATCAATTCTATTACACATTGAAGAGAATAAACTGTGTGTCTGTTTAGCAACCCTGTGTGTGTGTGTGTGTGTGTGTGTGTGTGTGTGCGTAAAGTTCAGTCAATATCTCGGTGAGGAGGTGGAGGAAGAGGTAGAAGAGGAAGAGAAAAAAGAAGAGGAGGAGGAGGAAGCTGTAAAAGTGAATAATGAGGAAGAAGAAGAAGAAGAAGGAAGAATCCCTCAGATGTTTTAGCTCTCAGAAGCGTCTTTGATGACTTAGATCTCTTCACGTCTGGCTGGCAAGGATTCCGAACCCACTTAAACATCTCAATCTTCTTGTATCTATATTTCTATCATTCCGTTTATAATCTCAACCGTGTATCAGGAAGTAAGGGAACTTTGTTGAGAATATACAAAGGTGAGGTTTAGGAGTTAGCAACGATTCCGGTATTTGGAGATGAGTTTAACCTCCTTATAACGGATTGACCAGTTCCTCTCTCCCTCACCATCTCTCCCCCCTCCACCAGCCCTCACCCACCCTCACCCTCCCTCCACCAGCCCTCCTCACCCCTCCACCAGCCCTCCTCACACCCCCCCCCTACTAGCCGTAAAGAATGACCTTATCTTGTGGAGTTTAAGTTTATCTCAGTGTTGGGTCGTGGACGTGATCTACAGCAGCTCTCCCCCCCTACAACACTCCCTCCTACAGCAGCTCTCCTCCCCTACAACACTCCCTCCTACAGCAGCTCTCCTCCCCCTACAACACTCCCTCCTACAGCAGATATGAAGTGTCAGCTGAGTTTAGACAGAGAGACAGACAGACAGACGGGCCATTTAACACAGGTCTCCACACAACACCTTAGTTTGATAAGGGAATTACTGAGTGGTGAATCACAAGTGAGCCGGTCAGTAGTGAGGCTTATCGGTGTGGGAAAGAGTGGAGGAGGTGGGAAGGAGGAGGGAGGAAGGAAGGAGGGAGGGAAGGAGGGGGAGGGGGGAAGGAGGGAAGGAGGGAGGGAGGGGGAAGGAGGGAGGGAAGGGGCCAGACCCTCCCAGCTGTATTTATAGACCTGGGGTTCCTTTGTGTTGTTGAATGAGGTGAAAAGAAGTAGTAGAGGACTGACCACTTGGCTGAATGGCCCCCCTACCTCAACACCCCTCCAACACCCTCCACTTTTGCCTCCCAGCACCCCCTAACACCCCCCAGCACCCCCAGCACCCCCCAACACCCCCCCAACCTCTATCAACACCCCCCAACACCCTCAACACCGCTCCAACACCCCTCCTAACACACTCCTCAACACCCTCCTTTTCCCCCAACACCCTCCCTTTTAACACCCTTCAGCCCTCCAACACCCTCCCAACCACTCCAACACCCCCAACACCCTCCAACACCCCCCTACCCCCCAGATGCGCCAGCTAGCTCCCTGTATGTGTTGGGTTTGCAAACTCAGTTAGTCAGGGTTAGAAATTTATTTGAGTCAACTGTCCATAATTTTTTTTTCCATTGGTCAATCCATTAATATTGTCTCCACCAATCACAGCCCAGATCTTAATTGTATCCACCAACCACGCCCCAGGTCTTTAATGTCTCCACCAATCACAGCCCAGATCTTTATTGTATCCACCAACCACACCCCAGGTCTTTAATGTCTCCACTAATCACAGCCCAGATCTTTATTGTATCCACCAACCACGCCTCAGGTCTTTAATGTATCCACCAATCACAGCCCAGATCTTTATTGTATCCACCAACCACACCCTCAGGTCTTTAATGTCTCCACCAATCATAACTCAGGTCCACAATGATTTAGCTATTCAATGGACCAACACACGAACAAACCTCCACACAGGTAGACCGTGGGAACTACTTGTTGTATAATTAACTTTTTTAATTAACACAACAGGTAAAGTCAGATGAAACTCTTACGGTAATTTAATTTTTCTAACAAGTTATTAATTAAACACAAGGTGAAGAAAATTGTGACAACTTAAAGATTATTATTGTGACTTATATAAAACAATACTGGTACCGTGATTCTCTCTACCGACGATCAGATCACATGAACATTAGCCACCCTAGTTTATTTAACCTTCAGATTAACCTCCGTAATGTTAACCTAACCTAACCTAACCTAACCTAACCTCTTCCTCCAGCTAGCATTATAGGGAGGTATTCTTCATGCGATCCGAATTATGATTTATCACTTATAATAACTTTACTCTCTCTCTCTCTCTCTCTCTCCATATTAAAATTTACCGTCAATAATAATATTTACCTTTGACTATGTAACTAACACCCTCCTCCTCCTCCTCCTCCTCCTCCTCCTCCTCCTCCTCCTCCTCCTTCTCCTCCTCCTCCCTCCTCCTCCTCCTCCTCCTCCTCCTGGGCCTCCCTCCTCCTCCTCCTCCTCCTCCTCCCGGGCCTACAGCGTCAAGACTGAACTCCGAGGGACTGTGGGACACTCGTGGCTCCTGGTGGGGAATGCCATGAAGGAGGACTCCGGCGTGTACTCCTGCAACGTGACCAACATCGCTACAGCCTCCGTCGTTATCCACGTTGTACCAGGTGCGTCTGTCTGTCTGTCTGTCTGTCTAGTTAGGTTAGGTTAGGTTAGGTTAGGTTAGTGTTATTAAGATGAAATATGATAGTGTCTAATATTCAGGCGATCTATTTGCTCTCTCTCTCTCTCTCTAACCACTCTCTCCTCCCCCCCCCACAGAGGAGTACCCGGCGGCCATACAGCAGGGCAGGTGTCTAGGGGCGTCTACCTGTCTCCTCCTGCTGGCGGCTCTCACCCACGCCTGCTGCTGCTGCCACCCCCACAGATAACACACCTCAACACACCCTAACACACGGGCATAACACACTAGCACACCTTAACACACCCTAACACACGGGCATAACACACTAGCACACCTTAACACACCCTAACACACGAGCATAACACACTAGCACACCTTAACACACCCTAACACACGAGCATAACACACTAGCGCACCTTAACACACTAGCACACCTTAACACACCCTAACACACGAGCATAACACACTAGCGCACCTTAACACACCCTAACACACGGGCATATTACTCAACCTAACTCCACTTAGCACACTACCTAACACCACTTAACACACACAGAGAGAGAAGATGTCGACCAATCAAAACTAGATACATTCTGTTGCTAGTGACATGATCGACCAATCAGAGCCGGAGATGTCCGTGTGTAAGAAAATACTCAACCAATGACAGATGCCGTGAAGGACAAGTTAACCAATTGTCGTCATCCATTTTTTTATGTCGAGTGATGATCAATATCGTCGACCTAAAGGTTTTTTGTCCCTTTGATGAATCAGCCAATCAACGCAGAAAACGTTTGTGTATGGTTAAGATATCAACCAATGATTGAATAGAACGTTTGTGTATGGTTAAGTTATCAACCAATCATTGAATAGAACGTTTGTGTATGGTTAATCGATCAACCAGTTATTGAATAGAACATTTGTGTATGGTTAAGTTATCAACCAATCATTGAATAGAACGTTTGTGTGTGGTTAATCGATCAACCAATCAATGCAGAGAACGTTTGGGTGTGGTTAAGATATCAACACAGAAAACACTTGTAAGGATTTTATAATGGGCCAATCAACACAAAGGACGCTTGTGTGTGGTTAAATCATCTGTCAATCAACGTAAAGAACATTTATATATGGTCAAGTAATTAACCAATAAATATAGGTGTTTTGTGTGAGAGAAAGCTGAACGAATCAGAAAGTAGATATGTACCTGTGTTTACCCTTTCTACACTAACCTGGCCCGCAGGCCCCGCCCCTCCTCTATACTAATAGCTGTTTACACTTGGTAAGCAGAACTGTCATTATCTAAACCAGAGGTCACCAAACTTTTTTCACAGTGGGCCGGATAACTGGAAGAATGACGAGCGCGGGCCGCATAATCATTCTGTTCAATACTTGCAAGCCAGAACGAAAGCTCTGGTAACGTCAGAGCGTAGGCGGAGCTGCCACGAGCCGGGGAAGGACTTAGGATCCGGCCCGCGGGCCGTAGTTTGGTGACCCCTGATCTAAACTAATGTTAAATATCTGGATTATCAAAAGGAAAATAATTTCAAGGCATTAGCACTTCAGAGAGGATGTTAGAAAAATGTTAATATTTATTATAAAAGGTTGATATAAATATATACGCCCTTATATACGTGCAGTCCGCGGGGAGGTAATACGCTCAGGTGAGCCAATCAGGTGTTTGTAGCTATAGGCGAGGCTTAGGGGCCAGCTTATCGTGGAAATACTATAGTTAACCAATCAGCTTAGGAGATATTTATGTATGACTCGTTTTTGAACAACTATCATTGGTGGGAAATTCATCAACCAATAGTATTTGGAGATGTCTAAATGTGGACAAGTCATCTACCAATCACCGAAGAGATATGTGTGTGTGAATAACCTGTTAACCACTCAACGCCATTCGATAAATTCCATATATTTTTAATAAGGAATTGTGAATTTTACCCCAACAAAATATATATAATTTTCCGAGATTTAAATTTGATTTATCATAATTTTAAAAACATTTTTGGTTCATACCCTTTTTAATTTTATACCTCTATCAAATACTATATTTATGTTCATTCATAATTTTAAAAAGACTTTGTGAAATGAAGTGAATTTGGTCTGTGGCTTTATATCAGGACGTTCCTTAATATTCCTTCAGGTTATGACATCTGTTCCACTTTGATATTTTTGCTGTGTCATATTTCCCTTCAGTGGTCGTCTTAACTGCTTCTGTGTTACTCATCAGCACTTGTCACTCATCACTTGAGTCACTAAACACTTATGTCACTCATCACTTGTGTCACTAAACGCTTGTCACTCGTTACTTGTGTTACTCATCATGTGTCACTCATCACTTGTGTCACTAAACACTTGTCACTCATCACTTGTGTTACTCATCATGTGTCACTCATCACTTGTGTTAGAAAGATGGCTTAATGTATAACTGTGTCGTCATGGATACTACATTGTTAAGTGTATTTTGTAACTGAATTATTTTTAAGTGATGAGTGTTGTCAATAGAACGAGATCTGTGCTAAGATGACGTTTGAGACAATATATGTGTGTGTGTGCGTGTGTGTGTGTGTGTGCGTGTGCGTGCGTGTGTGTGCGTGCGTGCGTGTGTGTGTGTGTGTGTGTGTGTGTGTGTGTGTGTGTGTGTGTGTGTGTGTGTGTGTGTGTGTGTGTGTGTGTGTGTGTGTGTGTGTACATGTTTTCAAAAATAAATTGAAGAAAATTTAAAATTGTGTTTCTTTTGTCCTATTGTTTATGACGTCATAATAAACTTTAATAATACCGTAGGAGCAACAAGACAAAGCTTCTAGTACTGATGGTTGAAGAGCTTATCTCTCCCCGTCAGGAAGAAGTGTCCCACTGAGAGGTTCTCGTGGTCGACACTCGCACACACGCAGCTCCTCTTTCACCTGTCGAGCTCCGCCATCTTCAAATTTCCACCACGACTCGCGTTGACGCCATTCAGTTGTTCAATAATTCCTCGTTAAGGATAGACGTGCCTCCTGTAGCTACGGTTCCTATTATTACTGGGAGAGACACAGAGGCAGCTGCTACAGTGTCCTGGCCGGGATGAACACAAGCAGGTGTCGTTGTCTTCCACCCGTAGTGTTGTTATGAAGTTGTTTATTACCTGTCTTGAATGGGTGAGCCTTAGGTCCAGTTATTCTGCTCTTGGGAGAACAAGACTGGTGTTGCTGTCCTCTCCGCCCACCCCGGCAGTCTGTTCATACACCAGAATAAAGAAAAATACTTTAAATAACGAACACAAGTGTGACTCACTCAACTCAATAAGGAGCTTCTACAATACACACCCCACACGTTGTCAGCGTCTGGGCCGAGCAGCTGGGGCACTGACCTAACAGGGGAAGTGTCTTGATTGACATTTCTACGTGACATGTTTTTTTTTTTACAGATTAGCCCACCAGGACACAGGTCGATAGCCCACATCAGGGCCTGGGGGGTGAAAATATAATAATAATAATTAAGGACCATAAATAAATAAATAAATAAAACCAATTAATGGAGAATATAACTCTGTATGTTGTGTTGTCAATAGTACGAGAAACAATCGAGACCCTGCAATTACTTTACTTTCATCCTATTCACCACTGATAGGCTCGTTAACCGCTTGAGCGATCGGTCACGTCTCTGTTACACACTGTTAGCAAGTACTGGGCTGCACCGGCTCCTGAATGTACCTGAACCTGCTCCAGTGTTGGTCAAGTCTGGTCTTGAAAGAGCTCACACTCGGTGCCGTCACAACACTCTCTGGGAGATTGTTCCAACAGTTCACAACTCTCACTCCGATAAAGTTTGCCCTCACAGTTTTTTGGTTGTGTGTAAATGAGACAAAGTCAGATCAGTAACCTGGGACTTGGTCACAATATTTTGTATGCCATATAGCAGCAGGGTCTGTGTAGCCTGGACGCTCAACAGTCGCTGGAGGCACTGAAGGCGTGTGGTCAAGTGTTTTATAAAGTAATGGTAATATTGACAATGTAACCAAGCCTTAACTTCGCCGGACATAAACAGTTTACCTCACGAAACACTGAGACTGAACTGAACAGTTACAGATTACAGGGAAGTGTACTGTCGTGGCTCGGTGACTATACTGGTACTGTCGTGGCTCGGTGACTATACTGGTACTGTCGTGGCTCGGTGACTATACTGGTACTGTCGTGGCTCGGTGACTATACTGGTACTGTCGTGGCTCGGTGACTATGGTAAACAATGTGTGATCAGGGACACGGAATCACCTGGACAAGCGGTGTTCATCTGTCTCATAAGTGACTTGCCAGACTGTTCACTTATCGTACAGAAAATGCCGATGACACTGAGTTATTCCGGAAAACTAAACATTTAACTAATTGTAAAGAAGAAGAAGAATCTCCGTCAACAAGTCCCGACATTTTCCTAACTCAAACTAGACAAGAGAAACATCTAGTGTTTATCTTGACAACGAACTAAAGGTCTCGGATGATTAGGAGAGAAAATTAAATTAATCCAGCAACCCTGCGCTTACGTGGATTTAAAAGTACATAACTACAAAACTTGGAACATTGCAAGACTACCAGTTGATTAAGAGCATTCAAAAGATAACCCCCATGCTGAAGGAGTTATCAGTTCACACACCTTTCTGGGCTAACTTTTTTGTGTGGAATAGATGCGAGCACTTGTAGTAACCCGCCAGCTAGTGTTGTGGCAGTACGAGGGTGAACTCCTTAGTAATACTTAAGTGACTCACGTTAACCAATAACTTTAGGAAATTTCTCTATAGAAAATAAATACTTTCTTATCTGAAAGAAGTTTATAACATATAAGAAAAACCTTGAAATTATAAAAAAAAACCCGCTATAGTTAATATACAAGAGTTATCCATGTGTATTTCATTTTCTTTATTATTTGTCTGGTAGAAAATGGTAAATACCGATAACTTAAACTATAAAGTATAGTATATGGGTAAAAACCTTAATATAATTTAACTTATCGAGTACTAAACTGGCTTCAACATCTCACACTGTGATAGTCAGCATGTTAACTAATAAGTTTTCTGCCCTTTAGTCATAAGTAACTCGCTGCCAGAAAATTCCTAACCAGTGATGTTCAAAGATGAAGTTTAATTCATAATACGAGTAAATTCCCATAACCTTCTCAACCTACTACAGTATTCCTCCTCGTAATTTTTTGTCACCTTTTACTGAGTCAACCTCTCATATCCTTGGTCAAACTGCTTTACTGTTTACCGTTGCTTATATACCTGCACTGTCTAGGTACACTATACCCGTGTGGTCTATATATAGTACGTGTTGAACCTATAGTAAACTTGTGCGTTGATTTGACCATGTGTGTGTCTCCCGCCGGTACATGTGAACTGATTCACCCCCGCCGGTACAAATGTACTCAGTCACCCTCGTTCCTAATATCCTGTAGCCACCTCCCCCTATCGCTCCCTCCCGTCTCTCCTCTTTCATCTCCCCCTACATTCCTCCCCCTATACCTTCCTCTCTCCTTACCCCTCTCCTTCCTTCCTACCCTCTGCCATCCCTCCTCTAATTCATACACTGTGTATGTGTATGAAATTGTATACAAACATCTTCCTCGTATTCTTTCATCATACACGTGTAGTGGCTTCATACAGATACAAAATAAACTTTGTAAATAAATAGAGATTCTTAAGTTATCCAGACCAAGGTCACAGTGAGTGAGTGTGGCGTAGCTGTGGCCTACACGTCATCCTCCTCGACCGATAATGTTGTACACAGACAGCCTCGTGATGTGTGACGGAGGCGACATTTCAGTAGCTGGGGAAAATAAGAAATGTCTGTCAAGTTTTGTCATACTAGTTTCTTACCATACATTTAAAGAAGTTTGTGGTGAGTTGTACGGTTACACTCAAGGACGAAAGGTCGATGATGTTAGCCAGATGATAATTGACAGAGATAGGGAAGAGAATTCTAGCTCTTGTAATTTATTATCGTTGTCGGACGAGATTATTGCTAAACCTAACCTTGCGACACGCTTAAAGACCTTCGTTGTTGAAGCGCAGTAATAATACTATAACAACAACGACAGAATAAGTCCACCACAGATGTAAACAACAGCGAGGAGAAGAGGGGAAGGAGGGAGAGCTAAGGCGGCGAGGTGGGGGCTGGGGGCGAGAGGAAAGCGAGGCGGCGAGCTGGGGCGAGAGGAAGGCGGCGAGGTGGGGGCTGGGGGCGAGAGGAAAGCGAGGCGGCGAGCTGGGGCGAGAGGAAGGCGAGGCCCGGCGAGCTGGGGCGAGAGGAAGGCGGAGTGGGGCTGGGGCGAGAGGAAAGCGGCGAGCTGGGGCGAGAGGAAGGCGTCGCCCATAACTCACCATAACGACCAAAACAACAATATTACGGCCATGATTACGACAAATATCTTTCACTTTTGTTGACGCAGGACGCTAATGTTGTTGACGCAGGACGCTAAGCATGTTGTTGACGCAGGACGCTAATCATGTTGACGCAGAACGCTAATCATGTTGATGCAGGACGCTAATCATGTTGATGCAGGACGCTAATCATGTTGACGCAAGACGCTAATCATGTTACTAAAGGGATTTTGTGTCATATTTCTATAGAGGTGGGGTGAATTACTAGATCTACAGCATATGTATTAAGTGGGAAAATATCATACATACCGTAGAGCGATACATAATGATACGGCAATAGGCTGAGTCAGCAGTGGTCAGAGTGATATTGATTGACTCATAGACGCCTTGACATAGACTTTTCTCTCTCGCTTCACTGTAACTAAATCATCACTTCCTGACGTTATTCATTAATCAACTACAGGTTCTTAGACTCACTAAACATCAATATTTATCGGTTTACAATGTTTCAGCTTGGTGTTGATTACAAGTTTTCAGTGAAATTTAACCTCAGCTCAGTGTAGTCAGAGGGAGGGATCGCTTGCTGGCACTTGTCACCACATTCTAGAGAGTAAACACACCTCAGAGGTCATGGCTACATTACACTATTTTCTCGATAACATTCAATAAAAACACTAAAACATTCACACATAAAGAATAAAATCATAAATTACGTAAACATTAACAAATCAAATATCCTAATATGTAAAAATGAAAAAAACTGTCTTGCGATATGGTATACACTTTGAAGACGGTGATTGCTTAACGAGCGTAAAGGTGTATGATGGTAGTTAGGTTGTTTAGGTTGTGCATTGGTGTGGTGAAGTGGGTTGGGTGATGTGTTTAGTGTGTGTGAATCAGTGAGAGTGTCAGGACGGTTTGTTAGAGGGAAGTTTGATACGTGACTGACATAGAGACAACGTATCTTAGGATTGCGTTTGGTGCTGCGCTTTTGTTTCTGCCTACCTCCTGCCTCCCTCACTCGCTTCCCTCCTCCTCCCTGCCTCCCTCACTCGCTTCCCTCCTCCTCCCTGCCTCCCTCACTCGCTTCCCTCCCCCTTCCTGCCTCCCTCACTCGCTTCCCTCCTCCTTCCTGCCTCCCTCACTCGCTTCCCTCCTCCTCCCTGCCTCCTTCACTCGCTTCCCTCCTTCCTGCCTCCCTCACTCGCTTCCCTCCTCCTTCCTGCCTCCCTCCCTCACTCGCTTCCCTCCTCCTCCCTGCCTCTCTCCTTCCGCTCTCTGACTGCCCCCACTCCTCTCCCTCTCGCCCTCTGACTGCTCCCCCCCCCTCCGCCTCCAGCTGCCACCATGTCAACAAACAGCAACATCGGGATTGGGTCGGACAGTCTGAGGTAAGAGAGTTTGTGGTTGGTTGAAGTGGTTTTGTTCCAGACTGAATTTTATGTTTACTTTTCTCGATTTATTTTGAGGAAACGAGTTGTCATTATGTTTTGTTTATTGTTTAGAATTAAGTGGTATTTTATTTCACCTGATACCGTTATGAACTGCCTCCGGTGCACAAAACTAAATTATTTGGTTAACGACAGATGATTTTATTCAGCTCAGAGGCGACCCCGTACACAGTGGGTTTGTACTTGGGTTCATATAGGCTAACAAAGTACTTGGGTTCATACAAAGGAGTGTTAGTTACAAGACTAGCGAGGTCATCCTGAAACTGTATCTTGCTCTTGTGAAACCACACTTGGATTACGCAGTTCAGTTCTGGTCACCGTATTACAGAATGGATATAGAATCATTGGAAAGAATTCAGAGGAGAATGACAAGACTAATCCCCGGGCATTAGGAACCTTGAGTATAGAGACAGGTTAAAGCATCTTAATTTGCACTCCCTCGAGAGACATAGAGTGAGGGGCGACGTGATAGAGGTGTATAAGTGGAAGGCAGGGCTAAACAAAGGTGATATAACAAAGGTACTCAAACTATCCAACCAGAAGCGAACTCGTAACAATGGTTTTAAATTAGACAAATTTAGATTTAGGCGCGAGATAGGTAAACATTGGTTTGGAAATAGAGTAGTGGACGAGTGGAACAAGTTACCAAATATCATCATTAACTCTAACACGCTGGATAGCTTCAAACACAGGTTGGGTGGATATATGAGCGATAGGGGTTGGGTGTAAACGGGACTGTCCAGTATGGGTCAATAGTTACTGTTTCCTCCAGTCTTATGTTCTTTAAGCTACGTTTAGTTGTGTTGGTGGTAATATTCAATACAGTATTACAGAATAGTGATCAACAGTATAAATAATTTGGGTTTATATGGACAACACTTGGCTTATTTGTTTATTATTATTATTATTATTATTATTATTATTTATTATTTTTGTTATGATTAGTATTATTGTTTTGTTGTTGTTATTATTGCTGTTATTAATTCCAACTCAAGGTAACATTTATTCTCGATTTTAATTCAAATTTTTGTTGGTGTATGACAAGGACTAAATCATTAATTAATCCATGCGTTATTATCCCCGTGTCTGTCTGTCTGTCTGTCTGTCTGTCTGTCTGTCTGTCACTGAATACGACAACTCCGACAAATATCGACGACTGTGAACAACAACAACAACAACACTCTCTGACGTGTACTATAATCAATATTGTGTGTCGTTAGTTACGCACCGCTGAGCATTGCTGAGGAGGGGTGACTTAATCCATCTTACTATTGAACGTCACAAATACGTCAAATGCTCTTCATAAATACGTCAAATGCCCTTCATAAATACGCCAAATGCTCTTCATAAATACGCCAAATGCCCTTCATAAATACGCCAAATGCTCTTCATAAATACGCCAAATATGCGTCATAACCAAACAATTGACAAGAAACAAAGAGAACGGAATTGTGTGTGTGTGTGGAGGGGGTGACACGCGACCTCAGTACAGCTGCACTTGTTACCTCCCCTCCCTCACCCCCTCCCCCACCCCCTCCATCCCCTACCCTCCTCCCTACCCCTCCCCTCCTCCCCTCTCTCTCTCACATGCACGGTCACATTCATCTGTTTATTCATTAATTATATCTCTCTCTCTCTCAGATGTACTAGGTTAGGAAAGGTTAAAGTTTGGTTAGGTTAAGTTAGGTTAGGTTAGGTTAGGTTGCGTTTGGTTATGTTGTATCAGTGAACAGTAGTTTAGTGGTACCAAGGCATTACGTCTGGCCGAGTGTGTGGAGACCTATTTTGACTCTGTAAAACCTAACCTAACCCCCCAGGCAGCGTTTGAGAGTTTAATTATTGCCATTAGGTAATTATCACTAAATAAAGAGGACTGTTGTTGAATTATTTACTCTTAGTGTCAAGAAACAATAAACTGACGAGAAAGTAAACAACAATAGCTGCAGTGGCCAAGTGGATACAGCTCTCACCTCTAGTAGTAAAGGTCGCTGGTACGCACCTCGGGTACCCCTCAGGTCCACCCAGCTGTAAGTGGGTACCTGGTATTTTAGGTTACGTTAGGTTTGGTTGGGTTGGATTAGGTTATGTTTGGTTAGAGTTTGGTTTGGTTTGGTTAAGCGAGTGTTGCTGGAGGCTCCACACAGCCCCTAATGGACCGTCCGGCGTCTGGGATCCATTTTCATTTTAGAAATTAGTTAAGAATTAATCAATAACATCGTGTGGTGGTGCATAGGCCTATCAGAGGGCGGGTTACTAGCGGCTTGTAGGCCTATCAGGGAGGGACATGGATGAGTGCATTTGTTTATGTCTGTCTGTCTGTCTGTCTGTCTGTCTGTCCTGTCTGTCTGTCTGTCTGCGTATATGTTGTCTGTCTGTCTCTGTCTGCGTATATGACCCTGTCTGTCTCTGTCAGTCACCCATTTATCTGTCTAAATTTCTGAGTCTAAACATCATTCAGTCTATACACAGATGTACTTCACACAGGTATGCCAACAGGTGTGGCTGGGCGGAGCTGCTGCCAGGTAAGACACAGGTGTGGTGGCGGTGGTGGTAACTGTGAGGTCGTTGGTCGGAGTGAGGAAAAAGAACTAAGTGGACAATAACTTACATAACGCTATCCTAACTTAACGCTATCCTAACCTAACCTAACGCTAATTTATCCTCATCTAACATAACAATGCTAAACTAACCTATAGCTAATCTAACCTAATCCTAACCTAACCTAAACCTAACCTAACCTAATCCTAACCTAATCCTAACCTAATCCTAACCTAACCTAATCCTAACCTAACCTAATCCTAACCTAACCTAATCCTAACCTAACCCAAACCTAACCTAATCCTAACCTAACCTAATCCTAACCTAACCCAAACCTAACCTAATCCTAACCTAATCCTAACCTAATCCTAACCTAATCCTAACCTATCCTAACCTAATCCTAATCCTAAGCATTAAGTTTCTTGTCTAGGGAGTTGTTCGTGCAGTGGCGGGCAGCACCTGAAGGCCGCCTAGGTTATTATCAAACCTTTGCCTTAAAAGGTTATATTAGACTTGGACATTGACCTCTTAACAACATAACAATTGCGTAACTGTTTTAAAGATATATTAATATGTAAATAAACATGAAGTATATAGTGTTTGCTTCTGTGGTAAATAATATAGGCATAAACAAAAGAACGGTGACGGGGATTAATCTAACATTGTGTCATAATGTTTAATTTTTCGTTATATGAATTTCCGATGAATATATGTAAAAATTATTATATTATATAAATCTATTAGTACATAAATAAACATAACTTATATGGAAATTAGTTATATAATATATGAATACAGTTAAAACGGTATATATATTGTTTAATTATGTCCGGGTTCATTTCTTACATTCTTCAATTATCTTTTTATTAATTCATGGTTACTAATTGAATAAATATATTATATTATACACGATACTTCTTAAACTCGATTATACTATGAAGAAATATATAAAATTAAATATCACTTCCGCGTCTGTCTATGTAAGTCTGTCTCTCTGTCTGTCTATACAGTATACCTTTCTATCTGTGTCTGCCTGTGTGACCCTGAAAAACGACTTGACTTTTTTGAGACGTAATTTACCAGCAAGAGAGATAATAGACAGAGATAATAGACAGAGATAATAGACAGAGATAATAGACAGAGATAATAGACAGAGATAATAGACAGAGATAATAGACAGAGATAATAGACAGAGATAATAGACAGAGATAATAGACAGAGATAATAGACAGAGATAATAGACAGAGATAATAGACAGAGATAATAGACAGAGATAATAGACAGAGATAATAGACAGAGATAATAGACAGAGATAATAGACAGAGATAATAGACAGAGATAATAGACAGAGATAATAGACAGAGATAATAGACAGAGATAATAGACAGAGATAATAGACAGAGATAATAGACAGAGATAATAGACAGAGATAATAGACAGAGATAATAGAAGCAGCGTTTCAAGTGGAGAATGTGACAGATAGGAGATAGATCTTAGTACTAGACTCTATCCTTGAGGCTTAATTAATGTAAATATGAACCAATTCTCTATAAGCTGTATCGATTAATGTCTCTTAATTTCCAATACTAATTTACCGTAGAAATTATATGGGTAGATATTTCATAACTTTGATAATGTTTGTTTATTTATGAGACATTAATTAGACATTGTGGGAGGGTGGAGGGTCGTGGAGGGAAGTAGAGGGTCGTGGAGGGAAATAGACGGGTCGTGGAGGGAAGTAGAGGGGTCGTGGAGGGTGTAGAGGGTCATGGAGGGTGTAGAGGGTCGTGGAGGGAAGTAGAGGGTCATGGAGGGTGTAGAGGGTCGGAGGGAAGTAGAGGGTCATGGAGGGCAGTAGAAGGTCGAGGAAGTAGAGGGTCATGGAGGGGCATTAGACGGTCGAGGGAAGTAGAGGCCTGGAGGGCAGAGAGGGTCGTGGAGGGAAGGAGAGGGTCATGGAGGGCAGAGAGGTCGGAGGGAAGTAGAGGGGTCGTGGAGGGAAATTGAGTGCTGTGGAGGAAGCAGAGGGTCGGGAGGGGAGTAGAGGGTCATGGAGGGTGTAGAGGGGTCGGGAGGGAAGAGAGTGCTGTGGAGGAAGTAGAAGGGTCGTGGAGGGAAGTAGAGGGGTCGGAGGGTGTAGAGGGCCGCAGGGGAGGGCCCATGGAGGGCAGAGGGAGGGAAAGGCCTACTGAAGGGCGATGATGGACCGCCAATAAGTGGGTACTGTGTCGACTCAACCCAATCCTTGCTCTCAATAGACGGAACTCTCGGGTAGTTGCAGTGATGATTTGCTGTGGTGGTTTGTGGGGGTGGTGGTGGTGGTGGTGGTGGTGGTGGTAGTTGTGGTGGTGGTGGTGTGGTGATAGTTTTCTGGTGGTGATGGTGGTAGTTTTGTGGTGGTAGTTGTGTGGTGGTGATGGTGGTAATTGTGGTGATTTACTTTAATTACGGGATGGAGTGAGAGTGCCTTACAGAGAGCCATTAGTCGAGTTAGCAGTGAGTGCCAGACAGTGCCAGACAGTGCGAGACAGTGCCAATATTACTTTGTTTACTTTTATATTGTTTTATTTTATCTGGTTAAATAAACTAATTCACTATCAATGTCAGTACCATTGTTAGGGTCGATTGTGGTGGAGGGTGGGCGTGATTGTGGTGGAGGGTGGGCGTGATTGTGGTGGAGGGTGGGCGTGATTGTGGTGGTTTTCGCGGCATTAGGGTATTACACCTGGGGATAATTACCTGTAGACAACACCACGCCCACCCAACACCATGCCCACCACCCACCACCACGCCCACACCCAACGGTAATGTCTTAAATCAGGGTCACCTTTCCACCTCGTGTTCATTACCTCTGTTCCTCCGTGTTTAGTGGACAGACCTGAAACCTGCCACCCCCTACCACACCACCCCTACCACACCACCCCCTACCACACCACCCCCTACCACACCACCCCTACCCACACCACCCTGCCACACCACCCCTACCCACACCACCCCACCCCCCCGGCCACACCACCCCTACCCACCACCCCTACCCACCACCCTACCACCCCCACACCACCCCTACCACACCACCCTACCACACCACCCCTACCCCTACCACACCACCCCTACCACACCACCCCTACCACACCCACCCCTACCCCACCCACCCCTACCCACACCACCCCTACCCACCACCCCTACACCCCAGCCACACCCCCTACCCCTACCCACCCCTACACACACACACCACCCCTACACACACACCACACCCCCGACCACACCCCCACCACCCCTACCCCTACCCTACCACACCCCTACCCACACACCACCCTACCCACACACCACCCCTACCCCTACCACACCACAGTGCCTGGTGTGTGTGTGCATCCACACTTGGGCAGGGTCATATAACTAGGAAAGAAGTGTCCAGAGCCTCTCATGTCTGTGAACACAACAGTGAGAGAGAGAGAGAGAGAGAGACAGACAGAGACAGACAGACAGACAGACAGCACACGTTATCACCACGATAAGGTACTGATAACACACTCCTCGTTAGTACCATAAGGATATTAGCCATTATGGTGTGGTAGGATAAGGGCGTGGATTGTCTGACGGGTAAAAGACACTGTGGGATTATCTGGTGATTACAGGTGCCTCCCTCTTACCTGTTGAGTTTACCTGCTGATGAAACACCTTTACACTACCTGGGTGGGGGGTAGATGTGGTTAGGTTAGGTAGGGTGGCTAATCTTCAGGTGAGACTATTATTGCACATATCAATACAGACTCAAGTTACCGTTATAACATAGTCACTTAATCTGTGTACACTTTTATAAGTAGGTGAGCGCCGTGGTGATGACTGTAGTGGTACTTAACACACCCAGGACCACTTTATAAGTAGGTGAGCGCCGTGGTGATGACTGTAGTGGTACTTAACACACCCAGGACCACTTTATAAGTAGGTGAGCGCCGTGGTGATGACTGTAGTGGTACTTAACACACCCAGGACCACTTTAGAAGTAGGTCGGTGTGGAGAGTTAAGTATAGCCGTGGCTGGTGGTCAGCAGTGTTGGTCTGTCCGGGGTGATCTGCGAGCCGGGCCGGGATGCCACACTCCTCACATCTCTCAGGCATTCCAAGCGTCCCTCAGGCATTCCAAGCGTCCCTCTGGCATTCCAAGCGTCCCTCTGGCATTCCAAGCGTCCCTCTGGCATTCCAAGCGTCCCTCTGGCATTCCAAGCGTCCCTTGGGCATTCCAAGCGTCCCTTGGGCATTTCATCTTAATTGCTTACCTGGTACCTGTTAGAGGGGAGAGTATAACATGTTATCTCTCTCTCTCTCTCTCTCTCTCTCTCTCTCTCTCTCTCGCCTCCCCTGGTTGCCTCTGCCGTGGAGATAAGAGAGAGAATGTTATCTGCTGTTAGATAGACAGACAGACAGACAGACAGACAGACAGACAGACAGACAGACAGAATTATATACAGTAAGTCTTAATGAAGGCAGCAGCTTAAATCAGACCATTTATTTATCCAAAACCTGACCTGAATATACAGTATGTGTGTACCTTGCTGTCTCCACATACATACATACATACATACATGTGCAGACATACATACAAATATGCAAAATTACTTTAGGCCCCAACACACTCCAGGTTGTAGATTCCACTATGCTCCTCGGCGTCACCATAGACAACAAACTAAATTGGAAACCACACGTCAGTGAAGTTGTCAAATCCTCCAGTTTCTGTCTCCACCTCCTCCGCCGACTCAAGTCCCTCGGAGTTCCTACCCCCGAGCTCCTCAGTGTTTAGTCAACATTCATACTTCCCAAGCTCACCTATGCCTCCCCCACCTGGTCTTCCTCCCTAAATGCCACACAACGTAAACACCTAGAAAAAGTGCAAAAGAGGGCATGCAAGATTATTCTCTCCCCTTCCTACTCCACATATCAAGAAGCGCTCAACACACTGACCCTCTCGGCTCTCACTGACCATCACCACGACCTCATCTGCAAATTTGGTAAGAAGCTTCTACACCATCCTCGACACCGGCTCCCCTACATCCTTGTGTAAGGTGAAGCGCAGAAGCGTTTACAGTGAGTCAAGGGCGTAGAAGCCTGAAGAGTCAATGGTTTATGTCCTCAAGTTATTGGAAGCTCCAACAACTTGTCCCTGAATACGAATTCGCAACTTTCGACTTACAACAGGTACCTACTTTACTGCTAGGTGAACAGGGACTAATGGGGGCTAGGAAGTAAGTCCAAACAACTTCCACCGGCCCGGGAATCGAACCCGTGACATCTCGCTTGCGAGGCAGGAGCGGTACCGCTTCTACCACCAATCGGGTGTTGGTGGTTCAGGTGGTGGTGGTAGTAGTGGCTCAAGGAGGGAGTACAAGTGACTCGGTGTTCAGTTCTCAGGCCACCACACACGTCCTCCGGTTGAGGGAGGCGGCACCACAAATCACTCACTATTATTAAACACATTCTTTTGTTGTTGTTTTTTAACTGGCGTGTTGTCCCCCACCGGTACTGTACACGTTTATTGACAGGTTTTTTTTGTTAAATTATTCATGTGTATTAATAGTAGTAGTTTATTATTATTAGGCTTACGTCTCTATATTGAAAGACTCGGGAGGTAAAGTAAAGAAATTAAGAAATAAGAAGAAATTTTTAATCTGAGTGAGTGAGAGAGAGACTCGCGTGTGTGTGTGACCGTCATGTGAACGTGATTCATTCCTCCTTCACACAAAGCTCTGAGTTCTCTGAAATGATTCATATTTAACTTTTGTTGTTGTTTACTGTCGTTGTTTGTTTACACAGACTCGGTCAACTGTGTGTGATTATAGACAACATCCTGATCTGCCCAGTGCTTCTCTCATCCTCGGGTAATAACACTATATTTACCCGTAGTTTAGTCTCAGTACAATATTGACGACATTTTAACTGTTATCATTACACTACACTACACTACACCACACTACACTACACCACACTACACTACACCACACTACACCACACTACACCACAACACACTACACCACACCACACCACACCACACTACACCACACCACACCACACTACACCACACTACACCACATCACACTACACCACACTACACCACACTACACTACACTACACCACAACACACTGCACCACATCTGCCATTATCCTCCTCAGGGTTATGTTAAGGAATGTGATTTTAACGTCAAATTTCTCATATTTTGGGGGGGTGTTTAGTCGGGATGAAGTGTTATGTTATTTGGGTGTAAACTCTAATGTTCACTGTTGTTCACCATTGTTCATTATGTATCAAACTAAAACACGAGAAAAGATTGGACCAATACAGTCAGATACCGGCGAGTTAACTGATAACGACGGAGAAATGAGCAATAATCTGAATAAATATTTTTCAACAGTTTTCACCACCGAGAATTTAAACATGATACCCGAGGCACCGACTCTATACAGAGATAGTGAAGAAAACAAATTAAGCGAGATAGTAGTGACTAGTAACGATGTTAATAAGCAGATAGACAAACTAAAGCCTAATAAGTCACCTGGTCCCGATGAGATATTTGCCAGAGTATTAAAGGAATGTAAGGAAGAGCTTAGTATGCCCTTAGCAAAGTTGTTTAACATGTCATTAAAAACGGGTGTAGTACCAGAATCCTGGAGGATAGCGAATGTAATACCGATTTTCAAGAAGGGAGATAGATCACTTTCCTCTAACTACCGTCCAATCAGTCTAACATCAATTGTAGGCAAATTACTAGAATCAATTATTTCAAACTCTATTCGAAATCACCTGGAGAAGCACAAGTTGATCAATGATTCCCAGCATGGCTTCACAAGCGGGCGTTCATGTCTAACTAATCTATTAACATTCTTTTCAGCTGTTTTCGAATCAGGGGACGAGGGGTACAATTATGATGTGGTATATCTCGACTTTAGCAAAGCCTTCGACAGAGTTCCCCATGAAAGGCTAATTAGAAAGGTAGAAGCGCATGGCATCAAAGGTGATATCCTTAAATGGATTAGGGCGTGGTTACAGGACAGGAAACAGCAGTGAGCATAAACGGCACTAAATTGCATTGGAGCAACGTCACTAGTGGAGTTCCCCAGGGCTCAGTACTTGGACCATTATTATTTATTATATACATAAACGACATAGATATCGGCATAGACAGCAACATAAGTAAATTTGCTGATGACACTAAAATAGGACGTGTAATTAAATCTGACGAGGCTCCGCAAAACTACAGGAAGATCTAAACAATTTTGTCGAATGGTCGGAAAAATGGCAGATGAAATTCAACGTCGACAAATGTAAAGTACTCAGTATAGGAGATGTAAACAGGGAAACCAGATACCAGATGAACAACGATGCCATGTGGAAATCCGACTGCGAGAGAGATTTAGGAGTAATGATAAGTAGGAATCTTAAACCAAGTAAACAATGTGTTTTTGCTCGTAACAAGGCTAATAAAGTACTTGGGTTCATACAAAGGAGTGTTAGTTACAAGACTAGCGAGGTCATCTTAAAATTATATCTAGCGCTTGTGAGACCTCACCTGGATTACGCAGTTCAGTTCTGGTCACCGTATTACAGAATGGATATAGAATCCTTGGAAAGAATCCAGAGAAGAATGACAAGACTAATCCCGGGCAATAGGAACCTTGAGTACAGAGACAGGTTAAAGCATCTTAATTTGCACTCCCTCGAGAGACGTAGAGCGAGGGGCGACCTGATAGAGGTGTATAAATGGAAGTCAGGTAAACACTGGTTTGGAAATAGAGTAGTGGATGAATGGAACAAGTTACCAAATATCATCATTAACTCGAATATGCTGAATAGCCTCAAACATAGGTTGGATGCTAATATGAGCAATAGGCGGTTGGGTGTAAATGGGACTGCCCAGTATGGGCCAATAGGCCCGCTGCAGTTTCCTCCATTTTTATGTTCTTATGTTCATTATTGTTTCTCCAGCTATAAATCAAACACACATAATGACCCACATGTTTAGGTTAGGTTAGGTTAGGTTAGGTTAGGTTTGGATAGGTTAGGTTAATTTAGGTGGGTTGGGTTAGGTCAGGTTAAGTCAGGTCAGGTTAGGTTAGGTCAGATCAGGTTAGGTCAGGTTAGGTCAGGTTGTCGAGTGTCCAGGGAATTTTGGCTACACCTGTACACGTCCGTAAGAGGACAGGTGTACAGGTGTGATCATGTGTGTGTGGGCGGGAGTGTCTGGTGTGGATGAGGGGGGTGAGGGGTAGTGTGGATATGTGAGTGGATAATAGATGTGTTGAGAGGGATATATGTGTGTGCGTGTGTGTGTGTGTGTGTGTGTGTGTCACAGTGCCAAGTGAGGTGTGGCACTTTACCTGAACCCATTTTGGCATCCCTGTGTTATATAACGATACACGATAACCCCCCCCACCCCAGTTATGATACCACTGAAGGCTTACTGGCTATCATCCAAGACTGACTTAGCTGCTGGCATGATATCAAGGGCTGTGTTGAGCTGTGGTTATCTTTAGTGAGTAGTGTCCGTCTGCACCTCCTCCTTGATAGCGAGATATCTCTCTCTCTCTCTCTCTCTCTCTCTCTCTCTCTCTCTCCATATATCCTTGGACTCCTCTCCTCGTGTCTGTTATCACGAAGCCAGATCCATTTTGTGGGTTTTGGAAACGTCTTGTTAGTAAGGCTGTTAAAGACTCGGGGTAACTGGTGCTAACGAGCTGTTTTTATCGTGTTAATGAAGTGGTGTGTGTGTGTGTGTGTGTGTGTGTGTGTGTGTGTGTGTGGGAGGGAGTAGTACTCACCACACACCAGGCCACAGACACAGCGACGCTCCCACTATGTACAACACCTAACGCTGTTTCATCGATCACATCAATACATTATAATGGTAGCAGTGCTCTCTCCTTCTCTCTCTCTGTTCATCTCCCGGGGGCCTTACCGCCCCGACGGCTGGTGCTGAAGTGGTGGTGTTGGTCAAGGGTCGTCCAGAGTGTTGTTGAGTAAGGTGGGTGGGTGTGGTGAGGGTGTGTGGTGAGGGTGGTGAATAATAGGGGGGTAGCTGCGTAAGGGAGTGTGTGTGAGAGGCAAGAGCAGCTCTACGTCCCCGGCCCACTCATAGTCACGTGGAGCGTGGCAGAGAGTGGTTGTTCTGCCCGGGCCGCAGATGTACCACCACACACACTCACATTTACCTCTGCACACCACGCGCATGTGCACACGTTGTCCCCTCCACCAACATCAGTACTAATCCAGCCTGCACTTGCCACATCACGCCCGCCCCCAGGGAGGACGCTGACGGAGTAGTAACCAGAGGTGTTAGGAGGAGCAGCAACACCGCCGGGTGTGAGGTGAGAGCAGAGCACGCCGCGACGCCAAGCTGGTCGCCTCAACACGCGGCATCACACACGTGCTCCTTGCCCCGGGAACACTACAGTGAAAGAGCCCGGGAAATGTTGGCTGTTTGAGGTGGTGAGCTCCTCGCTGGGAGGTGTGTGGTGCCGGTGTGGAGTGACCATCTCTCCTGCCACAGATATGTAGTGTGAGGAGTTACACAAGTACTGTGGACCATGTGTTGCGTGAGACACACACACACCCCCTCCTGCTGATGTGTGTTTTACTCTATGGTGAAATTTAAGTGACATTGAACTGAAGTGTAGAGTTAATATCCTTATCTTGTGAACTATGGAAGTGTAGGTGAGTGAGGGAGGTCGCGCCGTGTGTGTGTGACAGGACAGTGAGGATGAAGGTGGCGGTGCAGGTGGCGGTGTTGGTGGTGGTGGGTGTCGCCCTCATCGCTGGAAGCCTCGTCTTCCAACGATATTTCTCCAGCGTCTTCGACAAGATGCTCTCCAACAAGCTCCTCCTTGTGCCGGGCTCCAAGACGCTGGAGTCCTTTAAGAGTCCTCCCGTACCTATCTTCATGCAGTTCTGGCTGTTCAACGTGACCAACAGTGAGGAGGTGTTGGGGGGTGCCGTCCCTGTCCTCCAACAAGTGGGACCTTACACATTCGAGGAGAAGCAACTCAAGTACAACCTTACCTTCCACGACCATGAAGGGTCAGTTACTTACCTGCAAAACAAAAGTTTTTACTTCCGGGAAGACTTGTCGGAGGGTCACAAGGAGAGCGACAAGATCACCACCATTAACGCCATCATGATGAGCATCGGTTCCAAGTTCGAGGGTCTGCCCTCCGCCCTCAAGGGTATAATAGAAATAGTGTTTGTAAGGTTCAGTGTGACGCCCTTCATCACCAAGCCGGTTGGGGAGCTGTTATTCTACGGGTACGACGAGCCCATGTTGAAGCAGCTCGCGCCCATGACCAAAGACCCCGTCCACGCCACAGGAAAGTTTGGTTTCTTTTACCCGAAGAATAATTCCAACGACGGGACGTACACCGTCTACACGGGCGTGAAGGACATGGCGGAGTACCAACACATCGTCAGGTGGAAAGGAGAAGAACATATCGACTTCTGGAAGAGGGACATGTGGGGTGGCAACTCGTGCAACATGATCAACGGCACCACAGGTAACCAGTTCCCGCCACTCGTGAGTAAACACGAACCTCTGAGGCTGTACACGGCCGAGCTGTGTCGTTCCATTTACGCTGTGTTCCAGAAGGAGGTGACACACGGCCACCTCACCCTCTACCGCTACGTGTTGCCCGCCCAACTACTGGCCAACAGCCCCGAAAACAAGTGCTTCTGTACCGACGACTTCACTTGCCGCCCCTCCATGATCAACGTGGCCCCCTGCAGGAAGGGAGCTCCTGTGGTGATGTCGACACCACACTTCTACCAGGGGGAGATCGAGGATGCTCAACAGGTGGTCGGTCTGGACCCACGAGAGGAGGAGCATGAGACTTACCTGGATATAGAACCCACAACAGGTGTCACCTTCCGCGCCGCTAAGAGGATCCAGGTGAACATCCCTCTCCGTCAGTACAGCAACTTGCCCTCCTTTAGGAGTGTACCTGACGTGATCCTGCCGGTGCTGTGGGTAAATGAGAGCGTGGAGGTACCTCTGGCTCGCACTGCCGCCCTCCACCGCACCCTCACCCTACCCTTCACTCTGGTCAACGTGGCCACCTGGGTGCTGGTCACCCTCGGGGTCATACTCATCCTTGTGGCTGTGGTCAAGGTCGTCCTCACACACAGAAAATCACACCCAAAGAAAAGAACAGTTAATGAAAAAGATAAAGATGGCGCAGTGACTGAAAAGTTGAATGATAAGAATTACAGTTGAGTCTTGAGTGTTAACAGTACACCATATGAAGGCCAGTAAGTGTAATGACGCATAGAGGTTGTGTGTCAGCGCCATCTAGCGTGTGAAAAATAATGCCAAGGTGATGGTGTTGAGGGCCTCGACTCCCAGGTCATTTTAACAGTGTAAATGTATTTAAAGTTGAAGGTTGTGACCTGGGTGTCGTGGGCCAGGTCAAGGCAGGGAACATTAACACACAGAAGGAACAGTTAACTAAGCTCTGGTGACATACAGTGACGTAATGACTCGGTAACAACCACTACCAGCGGACTGTGTGATGACACCTGGCCCTGGACTAATGAGTTAACCCACCTGGCCCACAGAGAAAGAGTGTCATAGACGGTGCTTGTGTTAGTGAAGAAGAAAAAAAATATTTCAGCAAACTGTCGCATCTCCGGAGACCTGTATGTGTGTGTAGGTGTGTGTGTGTGTGTGTGTAGGTGTGTGTGTAGGTGTGTGTGTAGTGGTGGTGAGAAGTGTTAAGTCACCATTGTAGACACATGACTCCTGTTATACTAAAAGACAATAAAATGGTCAAATATGAAGGATATCTTTTCTTAACCACTTATTATTATGAAGTTGTTGTGTGTTAAACCTGATCGTGTCGTCTGTACATAAAACATGAATCAACCAAACTTGATCTGAAGCCAAGATAATCTAACCTGCCTTAATCTAACCTAGCCTAACCAAACCCTTTGATGACAAGGTTAAATAAACACCATGAAAGGGTTAAACCATTCTCCTCAAAGGGTTAAACCATCGTCCTCAAAGGGTTAAACCATCCTCCTCAAAGGATTAAAACATCGTCCTCAAAAGGTTAAACCATAGTCCTCAAAGGATTAAAACATCGTCCTCAAAAGGTTAAACCATCGTCCTCAAAGGGTTAAACCATCATCCTCAAAGGGTTAAACCATCGTCCTCAAAGGGTTAAACCATCATCCTCAAAGGGTTAAACCATCGTCCTCAAAGGGTTAAACCATCGTCCTCAAAGGGTTAAACCATCATCCTCAAAGGGTTAAAACATCGTCCTCAAAGGGTTAAACCATCGTCTCGTTAACCATCATCCCTAAGGGTTAAACCATCGTCCTCAAAGGGTTAAACCATCGTCCTCAAAGGTTAAACCATCGTCCTCAAGGGTTAAACCATCATCCTCAAGGGTTAAACCATCGTCCCAAGGGTTAAACCATCGTCCTCAAGGGTTAAACCATCGTCCTCAAAGGTTAAACCATCATCCTCTAAGGGTTAAACCATCGTCCTCAAGGGTTAAACCATCATCCTCAAAGGGTAAACCACCATCCCAAGGGTTTAAACCATCATCCCTCAAGGGTTAAACCATCGTCCTCAAAGGGTTAAACCATCATCCTCAAAGGGTTAACCATCATGTCTAAGGTTAAACCATCGTCCTCAAGGGTTAAGCCATTGTCCACAAAGGGTTAAATCATCGTCCTCAATTTCAGGAATTCTGGTATGTGTGTATTGGATGAGATAACTTAACACACCCACACACCCCACCACCACCACCCCACACCCCCACACCCCCACACCACCACACCACACCCCCCACACCCACACACCCCTCATTGTAACCCCCCACCCCCACACCCCCACCCCCACACCACCCCCACACCCCCACCCCCCACACCCCCCACACCCCCACACACCCCCACACCACCACCACCCCCACACCCCCACCACACCCCCCACACTCTACACACCACCCCACACCCCCCCACCCCCACCACCCCCATTAGCCCCCCACACCCCCCACAATAACAACATCAGAGGTTATTTTACTAATAATAAGTGAAATAATGATGACGTGTCCCGTTTGTTTTCTCTTGGGGGACGACCTTCACGCTGTGTCTCCTCCTTCCTCTCTTCCTCTTCCTCCTCCTTCCTCCTCCTTCCTCTCTTCCTCTTCCTCCTACTCTTCCTCCTTCTCCTCCTCTATCTTACTTGAATTTACAACTTGAGGAATATTTTTTTCCCAGGAGTGACTGAGTAGATATTAATTAGTCGTAAGTTACCTTTTGTTTTTCGTAGGATGAACGTGATATACTGACTCTCTCTCTCTCTCTCTCTCTCTCTCTCTCTCTCTCTCTCTCTCCCTCTCTCTCTCTCATCAGGCACAGGTGTCAGCGCATCATGTGGGAGTGGCAGGTAAAACATCACCTGTAGGAAGTTAATGACGCTTGTTTAACACACCTGTGAGGGAGAGATTACCTTTACCTTCACTCACTGCCCTTCCTTCCTTCTTTCTTTCCTTGCTTCTTTCATTCCATTGCCCATTCACTCTCTCCCATCCTTCATTCATTCACTCCTCCTTCATTCATTCATTCATCCATTCATTCCTTCGCTCACTCACTGTTTCCCTCCTTCCTTTCTTTCTTATTTCCTTCCTTCCTTCCTTCACTCACCCCTTCCTCACTTCTATCCTTCTTTCTCCTATCCTTCTCCTTCTTTCCTTCCTTACTTCCTTCTCTCACTCCAGGTAAATAGAAAGAACGGTACAGATAATGAAACAACGGTACAGATAATGAAACAACGGTACAGATAACGAAACAACGGTACAGATAATGAAACAACGGTACAGATAATGAAACAACGGTACAGATAACGGTACAGGTAAACAGAAAAATAATACCAAAAAAGTAGTGCCTATCATTATAAAACGTGTGTCTCTAGGCTACAGGTAGTTAAGAACGAGAGATAATGATTAATCAGCTCAGGTAATCTCTCACATCACCTGTCCGAGAGAGAGATAAAGGTGACCCGGGTCTCTCATCGAGGTATAAGGTACACGTAACATAAGTAAGTGATCACATAAGGTTATCAAGACTATATATAAACGATTGAATTCCTTTGGGTGTTTAATAATGCCGAGGAATGTATTAAGAACATCAATATCAGCGTAAATAAGGACTCCAGAAGGTCTTGTTGATGTTATGATGTAGTACTGAGCTTCAAGAAATTTCAGATGTTGTTGGTTGTTAATGTGTTATTAGTCTTTTATAATCAGTGAGTAGATTTGATTATAGGTTAATTATAGATTTTGATTATCTGGTTGTTGTCGGGCAGGTACAGTAGTCGGGTAGGTTAGGCTAGTTAAGTGAGGCTGTTTTGTCAGGTGCTGAGCGTTGACCTAAGGGAGCAATGTGCACTACTGTAGTTTATATCTCTCTTGAATAAACGAAAAATAAATACCTAATCTAACCCAACCTAACCTACAGACTGGGACAGAAAAGGAAATAATTAAGTTTAGAATCTTTGCTCTCAGGGTTATGAGGTGAGGTGTGTTGGTCGTCACGGGGCAATTAACTGTGGCAGGTGAGGTGTGTTGGTCGTCACGAGGTAATTAACTGTGGCAGGTGAGGTGTGTTATGTTCTGTACCTTGATTAACACACTTCAGGTATGTTAATCAAGGCTCTGGTGTACAACAGGTGACCCCGCCGCCCCCCAGGGATGATAACAGTAAGAATCGTTAACACTGGACTACACTCAGGTAGTTATCAGAGTTGAGCAATACAGTATGTAAAACTGTATTCCTCACATATTGGGAACATATTGTTCATAATTTACACAAATTACTCCCTAATTAGTGATGGCAATATTAGTCATAAGACGTCAGGTGTTGTTTCATTATATAACACCTGTGCTGATGATAACAGTTCTCTTAATTAACTTCTTGTGAAAGGAGAGGTTCAGGTAAGGGGACAGAAGCCTCCCTTATATGACGTTTCTTTTGTCTTCCCATTTAAAAGGAATTAATTGGATCACCTGAAGATTAGCCCCCCACATTATTTCACCTGAAGATTGATCACCCTTCTATGTATGTATGTTTGTGTCTGTGTATCTGTAGGTGTGTGCGTGTGTGTCGGCATCCTCGCCACGCAAGCGAGCGGACCCGGGTTCGATCCCCAGGCAGGGTGAAACTATAAGCAAGTTTCCTTACGCCATTTGCCTCTGTCTACCCAGCAGTAATTGGGGACCTGGATGTTAATCGATTTGTGGATCATGTTCCGGGGTAATGGTTAGCCAGTGCAGTTGGCGAGTTGTCCGGTCTTCTCGGACTATTCCTTGTCACTGGGTCATGCAGCTCGTTAACTTAGGGTGTGGTTGTTGTGTTCGCAAAAGCTTCTACACCTTAAACACTGGGTCATGCAGCTTGTTAACTTAGGGTGTGGTTGTTGTGTTGGCAACAGCTTCTACACCTTAAACACTGGGTCATGCAGCTCGTTAACTTAGGGTGTGGTTGTTGTGTTGGCGACAGCTTCTACACCTTAAACACTGGGTCATGCAGCTCGTTAACTCAGGGTGTGGTTGTTGTGTTGGTGATAGCTTCTATACTTTAAACACTGGGTCATACAACTCGTTAACTTAGGGTGTGGTTGTTGTGTTGGTGATAGCTTCTATACTTTAAACACTGGGTCATACAACTCGTTAACTTAGGGTGTGGTTGTTGTGTTGGTGACAGCTTTTACACCTTACACACTGGGTCATCCAGCTCGTTAACTTAGGGTGTGGTTGTTATGTTGGCGACAGCTTTTACACCTTAAACACTGGGTCATGCATCTCGTTAACTTAGGGTGTGGATTTATTTGTAATTTGGCGACAGCTTCTTCACCACTTAAACACCGGGTCGTACGGCTCGCTGGCAGGAATTGGTGGTTGTTGTGTTGGCGACAGCTTCTACACCTTAAACACTGGGTCATGCAGCGCGTTAACTCAGGGTGTGGTTGTTGTGTTGGCGACAGCTTCTACACCTTAACACTGGGTCATGCAGCTCGTTAACTCAGGGTGTGTTAGGTTAGGTTCGGGTGTTTAATCTTTAAATTATTCCACTTCCACTTAACTTAACCTAATCTTCAGGTGAGTCACAGCCTGTTACCGTAACTTAGGTCACACACACACACACATCGTCGTCAAAGGTGAAGGTGTTGTTAGTGTACAGTAACGTCCTGTTGTCGTGTGCTTTATGATTTAAGCTTGTGTTAAGCTCCTTGAAACTTGTGCCAGCTTAGTGTGTGTGTGTGTGTGTCAGCTCATCCACGTGTCTACCAAGAAATTTCTTCTCACTAAGGTATGATGGATGATATGGATGTCCCTCTAAAAGCCGATCAAAGACTAAAGTGAGGCAACAGTATAGGTGAGACTATGTCACTCATCCACACATTCACTCATCCACATCCACACATCCACTCATCCATCGTGTTACTTGACTAAGACGATTATCAGAAACATGCGTGTCAGACCATTCAACAAGTTCACGCACACGCACACACGGGCTTAGTAGGGAGCGAGTGTAGTAGACGGTGGTGGTGGTAGTGATGGTAAATATAGCGCAAGAACACCACACACACTACCACCACTACCACCACACTACCACACACTACCACCACACACTACCACCACACTACCACCACACTACCACACACTACCACCACACACATTACCACCCACCACCACACACCACACACCACCCACCACCCACCACACACCCTACCATCTGTACCATCTCCGTTAATACTTATACCACACATTATTAAACACATACACCTGTCTTGTTATTGAGTCTGTGAACTGTACTGTAGGTTGTGTTCACTTCTACTTGTTCAATGTGAAATATATCTTTTACTCTCTGTTCATACTTGTACTTATTTCTGTATTATTAACTGTATCCTTGTCACTATGTATATACTGTTCCTCTTTTCTTGTATCAATAACTGTAATCTACACTCCTGTACTCGTTACTGTAAGCATATAACTATTTCTTAGTTAATGAGAGGTTAGGTAACACGCCCGCCTGTCACCAGCTTGACTCAGATGTATGGTGTGTGTGTGTGTATTGTGTGTGTATGGTGTGTGTGTGTATGGTGTGTGTGTGTGTATTGTGTGTGTATGGTGTGTGTGTGTATGGTGTGTGTGTGTGTATTGTGTGTGTATGGTGTGTATTGTGTGTATGGTGTGTGTGTGTATGGTGTGTGACTTTTATGAGGAGGCTGTGGGAGGATATATGGGTCCATTTGATGAGTGACGATGCTGGGGTACACACACACACACATATGGATACACCCTGTAAATAGACACACACACACACACACACACACACACACACACACACACACACACACACCTCCTCTCTCGGGGCATCAGTGAAGCGCTGTACTGTAGTGTAGTGTCAGGCCGCCGGGACGCACGGGGTGACCCTTGTGACGTCCAACTACCCTCCCCACGTCATCCACACCAAAACGAACATTCTATCTCTGTTTACTGTCAGCGGATACAGTGAAATACAGTACTACTACGACATATAACAACCTGTCGTTGTATACACATCGTCTTTGGGTACAGACTACATATTGTACTAGGCTATTGTACTGTTTATGTCCGTCAACTGTACTGTGAAGGTATACTCTACCTTACCTGCGTTATAACAAGGTCTCTGTGTTAATTAAGGTAAAAAATATATAACCAACATCTTTATATGACATATTTTTAAAGATAATTTTAATATAACTTCAGGATGATAAACTTTCTCCAGAATTTATGTTTTATGATAAATGTTACGAAATATTTACCTGTTTTATCATCTCTTGATATTGTATACTTAATTGTCTTTGTTTTCTTTTGTTTTTTGTAAGTCATTGGGATAATGTTTAACGCCAGGAGCTACAGTAGAGACTTAGGAATATGTGGAACCATCTCTTCTGTCCTCCCTCACCTGACGTCATCATACATCTGGTAGACGTCACACATGAACAAGTTTTTCATTTAAATCAAGTTATTAAAAAACGTAGTGACGCATTTAACATATTTTCTTTCTTTCTTTCTATATTTTTGTCTTTCCTTCCTTCCTTCCTTCCTTCCTTCCTTCCTTCCTTCCTTCCGTCCTTCCTTCCTTTCCTTTCCTTCTTTCTTTATCCCTCAGGTCAACTTTACCATCATAACAAACGAAAGATTTACATTACGGTCAGAACACTGGCACCTGAAGCATGTCACTGGCACCTGAAGCATGTCACTGGCACCTGAAGCATGTCACTGGCACCTGAAACATGTCACTGGCACCTGAAACATGTCATCATAATTCCAGTTAAATACTAGCACCTGAAGCATGTCACTGGCACCTGAAGCATGTCACTGGCACCTGAAGCATGTCACTGGCACCTGAAGCATGTCACTAGCACCTGAAGCATGTCACTAGCACCTGAAGCATGTCACTGGCACCTGAAGCGTGTCACTGGACCCTCGTTATTTATATACAAGCATCATGACCTCTCTGGCACCAGGTTATGACACTTGGCACCCGTCAAGAACGTCAACAAACTGGCAGGGAGCCTCGGTGTAAACATTGTGATTTGGTGGTCTGGTTGATCGCCCCACCTCTTAACCACTCACCTCCCCTGACCCCTCCCCCTACACCCCTCCCCCCTCACCCTACACCTCCCCTCCCCCTCCCTCTTCCTCCTCTCACACCCCCTCCCCCTGTAACTACCAAGAAAACTGCTAGTCATTAATCTACTCAATAAATACGTGAGATATTATACAGTACAGGAATTAAGCCCTTTGGTGTGGCGTCAAGGCCTTTGGTGTAATGAAGAAGTGTGATTTAACCACCTTGAGTACTATGTTTTAACCCTTGGTACTGGTTGCCCTTGGTACTGTTTTAACCCTTGGTACTATTTTTATCCCTTGAGTACTGTGATTTTGCCCTTAGGTACTGTGATTTAACCCCTTAGTACTGTGGTTAACCCCTTAGTACTATGATTTACCCTGAGGTACTGGATTTAACCTTGAGTACTGTGATTTTCCCTTGGTACTATGTTTTACCCTTGAGTTCTGTGATTTAACCAGGACTCAAGGGTTAAACTCGTCGTTCTCGTGATGTTGTCTAGAATGTCTAACACAACCTACATCCAACCAACATCCAGCAACACAACAACATCAACCAACATCCAACCAGCATCCAACCAACACCCAACCAACACCCAACCATATCCAACAACATCAGCAACGCAACCAACATCCAGCAACATCAACCAACGCAACCAACACCCAGCAACACCCAGCAACATCCAGCCAACACCCAACCAACATCAACCAACACCCAGCAACACCCAACATCCAGCAACATCCAACCAACACCCAACAACATCAGCCAACACCCAGCCAACACCCAACCAACATCCAACCAGCATCCAGCCAACACCAACCAACACCCAACCAACACCCAACCAACACCCAACCAACACCCAGCAACATCAACCAACACCCAACCAACGCAGCCAACACCCAACTAACGCAGCCAACGCAACCAACGCAACCAACACCCAGCACCCACCAACGCAGCCAACGCAGCAGCATAGCCAACGCAGCCAACGCAGCCAACGCAACCAACACCCAAGCCAACACAGCCAACGCAACCAACGCAACCAACACCCAACCAACATAACCAACACCCAGCCAACACCCAACCAACATCCAACCAACACCCAACCAACACCCAGCAACACCCAGCATCCAACCAACATCCAACCAACACCCAACCAACACCCAACCAACATCCAACCAACACCACCAACACCCAACCAACACTATGCCTCGCTGTGTGGTGACGTCAGGCGCAGAATGAAGGTCCGGCAAAAACCACACGTCAACCCATGTTCAATGACGTCACTCCCTGCATTGTTTCAACACAGTACGGTCAACAAGGCTCTTGGCGGTCACGAGTACGGTCTAAGACTCTGAACAGGACTCTTGACGGTCATGGTACGTCTAAGACTCTTGACGGTCATGAGTACGTCCCTGGACTCTTGACGGTCATGAGTACGTCCTAAGACTCTTGACGGTCATAGGTACGTCCAAACTTTAGACAAGAACTCTTGACGGTCATGAGTACGTCCTAAGACTCTTGACGGTCATGAGCGTAAGACTCTTGACGGTCATGAGTACGCCCTAAGACTCTGAACAGGACTCTTGACGGTCAGGTACGCCCTAAGACTCTGAATAGGACTCTTGAAGATCCTATAGAGTTGGTATTGGTGAACAGTCCTCGCAGCTGATGAGTAATGATGTATCTGTTTGTCTTGCGATAAAACACTCGAAAAACATCAGTAATTTAACATCAAAATTATATTAAAACTTTTCACTAACTACAAACATTTATTTAACACCATTTAGGAGACAATTATAGAGGTTTATATAATATTTTCAAGTTATTATTTATATGAACTGGATTTAGTCTCACCCCTTTAACACAATAGTTACAACCTCCGTTCATTCCCAACACTAAATCAAGGTTATGTAATAGAGAATATTTATGTCATGTTTACAAAGTTTAACATTCAGGCTCTCAGAATAACGTAGGGTTAGGTTAGGTTAGGTTAGGTTAGGTTAAGTTAGGTTTGGTTAGGTTAGGTGGGTTGGGTTAGGTTAGGTTGAGTTGGGTTAGGTTAGGTTTAGTTGGAGTTAGGTGGGTTTGGTTTAGATTGGTTGGGATGGGTTTGGTTAAAGATCCTAGACAATTATTTACTTTGGTATAAATAATATAAACAGTAATGAAGTATAAGGTGAAGTGGTGAAAGAAGGAGGAGGAAGGGGGGTGGGTGGGGTAGGAGGGGGGTAGAAGGAGGGGAGGAGGGTAGAAGGAGGGGGTGGGGGAGGGGGTAGGAAAGGGAGGGGGTAGAAGGAGGAGGGGGGTAGAAGGAGGGGTAGAAGGAGGAGGGGGGGGTAGAAGGAGGGTGAAGGAGGAGGGGGGTAGAAGGAGGGGGGTGAAGGAGGGAGGAGGGGGGGGTGAAGGAGGGGGTGAGAAGGAGGAGGGTAGAGGAGGGGGTAGAAGGAGGAGGGGTAGAAGGAGGAGGGGGTAGAAGGAGGGGGGGAGAAGGAGATGAAGTGAGAGGTGAGGAAACATGCTGAGGCAAACGTAACATAGGTGATTTTATTTGTAAACATCAACAGAGGATTACACAGACTGGATTACACATTCTCTTCTTTCTTCTCTTCTTTCTTCTCTTCTTTCTTCTCTTCTTTCTTCTTTATTTTCACTTTCTTCTCTTCTTTCTTCTTTATTTTCACTTTCTTCTTCACTTCCTTCTTCTCTTCTTTCTCTTCCCTCTGATCCAATTTTTGCCTTTTCTCCATTGTTCCTTCCTTCGTTGCCTTCTGTATTCCTTCTTTCCTTGTACTCTCTAGTGTTCCTTCCTTTATTAAGTTTCCTTTATTCTTATTCTCTATTTCTTTCTTCTTCTTTGTTCCCTTCTCCTCTTCTTCCTTTCTCTCTTCCTTTATTTGCTTCTTCATCTTCTTTATCGTCTTCTTCATCTTCTTTGTCATCCTCTTCTTCTCCTTCTTCTTCATATTCTTCTTCTTCTTCTTCTTCTTTATCATCTTTTTCTTCAGCGTCTTCTTCTTCATCTTCTTTGTCATCCTCTTCTTCTCCTTCTTCTTATTCTTCTTCTTCTTCTTCAGCATCTTCTTTTTCAGCTTCGTCATCTTCTTCTTCTCCTTCTTTCTCTCACTTTCCTTCATTTTTCCTCCTCCTCTTCCTTCGTGTTTCTTATTATCATCTTTATCTGTTTTGTTTTTTATTTGTCCTTTTCTTTTGTTTTGGTTATCGTCTTGTTTTTCTTTGCTGTTTTCATTAATTATGTCGTTTTTGTGTTTTGTTTCCCCGTGTTTCTCTTTTTTATCCTTTGTTTCTCTAATTCCATTTTCTTTGGCATTTTCCCTCATCTTTCTTTCTCTTACTTTCTTATTATTATTCTTTGTACCTTTGCTATCTTTTTTGTTTATCATATTTCCATCTCTTTCATTCCCCTTATTCTCTTTCTTAAATTCTTTCTCTTTTGATGTTCCTTCTCTTTTCTCTTCTCGTTCTTTCTTCTTATCACTATCTTTATCAACTTTTCTCACCCCTCTACCTACCTGTGTAGTAATTAACGACCTCCGCGTCTCGCCGTAGTCGTCAAAGAACTCGACAGGTATGGGTGCTGAGGCGTCATCAGGGCAGGTGTCATAGTACAGGTATTCTCCCTCCTCGTAGATGTAGCAGGGAGTGTCGGTGAAGTCGGTGTCTGAGTAGAAGTCCTCGGGTAGCTGGGCTGTGTTCACGTCTTCGGGACACTCATCGTACAGAATGTATTCCTCCCCGTCGTCAACTACACAGGAACGGCCGTCGAACTTGGAGGTATCATTATCTTTTTCTTCTTCTCCTTTTCCTTCTTCTTCATCGTCTCCTCCTTCTCCTTCGTCATCAGGATAGAGTTCATCATATTCGTCAAGAGATAGTATGTACTCAGCATCAGTTGGACAGTCAGTCTTGTACTCCCAGTAATCGTCCTCTACAGTATAACAAGGGTCGCTGCCTCCGTCGCCCGCTGAGGTACCGCTGTTGTTGTCGTCGGTGGTAGATGAGTCGTCACTGTTGTTGTCATTTTCGAACTCCTCCAGGGTGGTGTATATGGGGTTACTCACGTCATCAGGACAGTCTTCGTAGTAGTAGTAGTAGTCGTCCAGTTCATCCACACAAGGTCTAGGTCTCCGTGTACCGCCTACTTCTGTACTGTTGTTGTTTATGTCACCACTGTCGACGGCCCCACTGGAGGTAAACAACGATTGGAAGTGGACGTTTGGCTTGTCCAGATTAGGATCGAACTCTATAGTCATCTTCCTCCCTCCTGCAACATAAACAAGCAAACATTAATAATAAAAAATATCATTGCAAGGATGCCAGGATGCAACACTAAATAAGCATCTTGAGAGTTAATATATTCTGGTGTGTGTGTGTGTGTGTGTGTGTGAAGCAATCAGTCTGTAACGCCCCCCCCCCCCCGCCCGGGTGTGTTGTCGTTCCTCAGTACACCTGTAAAACATTACCATATATATAGACTTTCATTTCAGACACTAAACTGGCTATAAACGAGGTCTGTTATCGTTCATCCTTCTTTAGTGTCTTACAGGAAGAGAACTTTAAGAATTACCGGGAAATTACTCTGGAAAATATTACCACACACACACACACACACACACAACAACATCCTGGTTAGTAATATATGACTGTATTTTCTGCCTTTTTCTTAGACTTGGAGAAGAAATGTCAAAGTATCTACTGAACAAGCTGACGTGATAATATGAGAAATGTACAGCTCAAAATATTTATCTGACATTTATCTTTAACTCTGTAAAATTATTATGAAAATATGTGCTTAAAGAAAAACATATAATTTATTCAACACAAACTATATGAAGGGACAACCAGTCACAAAAAATATCGGGACCCCAGGAATCGATGGAACAGAAAATGAGCGATAATCTCTACGAGTTCATGTACTGGTTGTGTTGTGTTGTGTTGTGCTGTGTTGTGCTGTGCTGTGTTGTGTTGTGTTGTGTTGTGTTGTGTTGTGTTGTGTTGTGTTCATATTCTATCGGACACGTGCAGTCTAGATACTTTTTTGGATTGCCTATACATGTCTACCAAACTTCGAGACACTCAGAACCAAAACTAAAGGTGTAACACTCAGGTGAATCGTGTTGGAATGAATAAAAAACAAGAAGTAGACAGCCATAATGTTTACATCTGGATGACAAGATACAAATGAGGGCAGCTGGGGGTGAAGACTGATGATGGATCGTTGAGTTGAAACAGCTGTTACACCCAGTGACGCCAACCAGTGTATAGAGACGATTTACCCTACACCCTCTACCTGACACTGACGCGGGTGTGTACACGAGGGAGTCCACAGGTAAGACAGACCTGTTGTGGAGGTAGAGTCATATACCTGGCTGGGAGTTACTTGACCCAGCCACAACCTTAACACAACACTAAAAGTTAATCTGTGTTGAAGAGTCATAACACCATCACGGGCTGAGTGACCTACCCAGCTGAGAGGTCCTTAGCTAACTTCATACGACCTCAGCACAAATACAAGTTGTGTAATATGATTTATTGGTATCAGCAGCAGCGCCATCAAGGTTGTGTTGTGATTCATTTCATAAACGTATAACAAATTAACCATCAATAGTCCCAGCCACTGGAATTTCTCTCCCCCACGTACACACTGTTTACCCGCCAGCCTAACTCAGACAAACCAACAGCTGACGACTTCACTTAACACACTAGATCATTACCCAGTCTGTATGGCAGCCACAAACACCCAGTTATGTTTATCAACAAGTTGGATATGGCAAGAGTACCTAAGAGATGTTGTTAAGGTGTGTTATGGCCCCGCGTGTTTAACCTTGAACGGCTGGTGATAACAGGAAAGTTGGGTTGGCCCGATAGAGCTTCGGTAGTTACAAAATCGAACTTCGATCAGAAACAGTTGAAAGGTTATGTACTCCCCACCATGACAGCCTCCCACACGGGGTCACTCATGTACCCCCCACCATGACAGCCTCCCACACGGGGTCACTCATGTACCCCCCACCATGACAGCCTCCCACACGGGGTCACTCAAACCTCAACAATGAACCCTAAGCCGAGGTGTACGTCTTACCTTGGGTAGTGAGACAATGTGTATGTTGGATGGTCGACAGGTCCTCTAGGTCACTCCCAGCTCCAGCCATCATCACCCTCACCTCCCACAACCTCTGTCAACACCACCAATATATTCATACATTATATACACACACAAGAAACATACATTGTGTACCCAAGTCTTCCCCCTACCTGTAAAGAATTCATATGTATAAGTTGACCTGTTTCGAAATTTATCACATGTTTAAACGTTAGTGTCAGTGAAGCTTATTTTTCAACCCTTCTTTCATTACTCACTTCTTTCATTTCTTATAAATGACATAATAAATCCCTGGTTAAGTTAGGTTAGGTTGGGTTAGGTTGGGTTGGATTGGATTAGGTTGGGTTGGGTTGGGTTAGGTTAGGTTGGGTTAGGTTAGGTTTGGTTAGGTTAGGTTAGGTTGGGTTGGGTTGGGTTAGGTTAACAGCACAACACTCACCTGTGGAGGGAGGAAGGTGTCGCGGCTGAGGATGATGGCCGCCTCCAGGTGACCAAACAGTGTCTTCTTGCACGCCCACAGCGCCGCCCACTCCTGGTAGTCCGTGTCCACCACCTGCACGCCCACCCACCCCCACGCCTCTGTAATATAAACACACCTGTACCACACCTGACACACCGACACCACACCTGACACACCGACACCACACCTGACACACCGACACCACACCTGACACACCGACACCACACCTGACACACCGACACCACACCTGACACACCTACACTACACCTGACACACCTACACCTGTACCACACCTGACACACCTACACCTGTCTCATTTACAACACTTAACAGTGAGATAAAAAATAAGGATAGTATTTTAAGTCTTTATTATATAAAAAAAATGACTCACCAGTACAGACCCTCAATCACCAGTTCTAAGCATCAATCACCAATTCGAAGCCTCAATCACCAGTTCTAAGCCTCAATCACCAGTTCGAAGTCTAATTCACCAGTTCTAAGCCCCAATCACCAATTCGAAGCCTCATTCAACAGTTCGAAGCCTAATTCACCAGTTCGAAGCCTCACTCACCAGTTCGAAGCCTCATTCACCAGTTCTAAGCATCAATCACCAATTCGAAGCCTCAATCACCAGTTCGAAGTCTAATTCACCAGTTCTAAGCCCCAATCACCAATTCGAAGCCTCAATCACCAATTCGAAGCCTCAATCACCAGTTCGAAGCCTCATTCACCAGTTCGAAGCCTCACTCACCAGTAGGGAGGGCCATGGCCATATGAGCCCCGCCGTGGTCGATGCTGTGGGTCGGGGCTGTGAAGGTGACAGTGTTGTGAATCCCGGCCGCGTTTAGACCCCATATCTGCTTCCTGGATAGATGGATAGATAAGTGGATAGATTAGTGGATAGATGGATAGATTAGTGGATAGATGGATAGATTAGTGGATTGATGGATAGATTAGTGGATAGAAGTGGATAAATGGGTATATTAGTGGATTGATGGATAGATTAGTGGATTAATGGTTAGATTAGTGGATTGATGGATAGGAAAAGGGGTATATAGAAAGATGAATAGATGGGTAGAGAGAGAAGGATAGTTGGAGACGAGGGTAGAGATGGATCGAGTGAGAGATATAAGATAGATGGATTGATGGATACGTGTGTGTGCGTGTGTGTGTGTCTGATGTCACTATCGCTACACCGTCACCACGACCCACATAGTGATAATAGCACGACCAAAAGTTCAATATACGACCCTGGCCTAAATCCCCCCCTTCCCTCCCTTCCCTCTCCCCCTCACCCTTCCTCGGCCTCTCCTCTCCTACCATCCGCTCCCTACCTCCCCCCCCCTCTCCTCTCTCACTCGTATCCCACCACACTACTGTACAACATTATATCTGTCAGGGTACATAGAGAAAACAGAAACAGGTAAAAGGAATAATTAATTGTATACGTGGAAACAGGAGGGAGCGGTTTGTCCATCCTGGTAAACGTGACGGGGTAGAGGTGAAGGTCACGTTGAGTGTTCACAGTCGTCAACAAAGCGGGGACGGAGAAGTTGATGGCGCTGTCACAACACATCCTCTCAACATAAAAACTAGTGGGTCAAGTGGCTATCTATTGCTCTACACTGTATTAAGCATCTTCAAATCTACGTATAGTATGTGAATTTTATCTCTGAATTAATTAGTTTGTGTGGTAGAGGCGAACAGCTGGGTCTATAGCCTAGTACAAGTGATCGCGGGCACGTTCGTGCCCTTGTGAGAGTTTGAACGCTCGTGACAGCTTACAGCGAATGATGGTGCGCCAAGTCCGTAGACTTGCATCGTTTTCCATCGTAAATAAAATTGTTAACTAATGCCTTCGTAAAGAAACCATCGGCATGGGACCAAGTTTGTTCCACTCTACGAATATTTGGGGATTTTTCCACCAAGTTTGATGAAAAACAATTGCGCCTTTTCGGCTGCCCAGAACAGACACACGCCTGGTCCTATAGTATACTGTATTAGATATTTTGGCTGCGAAGGAATGTACAGTAGTGTTGTTTTGTGTGTGAGGAGCGAGGATGGAGGTGTTCTATATTTTGAGGACTGACATTGGGATTTGCAACGAGATTGGATGCTATTTTCAGAATCTAATCTCACCTAAACCATTTTTTTTAGCATCAAATTTAGAACATAATCCATATTTGGTTCATAACAATGGCCTGAAACTGAAACAACTTAGGAAGTACAAATAAACTCGATCAGTTGGTATGAAAAAATAATTATAATTGGTGACCTGAAGACTTGCCACTTCAGCTTATTTGACCCCAAAGCTATCAGGATGAAGGTTAGGTTAGGTTAGCGTAGGTTAAGTTAGGTTAGCGTAGGTTAAGTTAGGTTTAGGTAACATTAGATTAGGTTAGCGTAGGTTAGGTTAGGTTAGCGTAGGTTAAGTTAGGTTAAGGTAGCATTAGATTAGGTTAGCGTAGGTTAGGTTAGGTTAGCGGTATGGTAAAATAAACTAGGGGGATGAATCTTCAGTTGATCTTAAAAAAATATAAAATAACGTGTCTCCAGGGTACAGTATCGGTGATGTGTGTCAGTATCTGTGCCTGGCTCTAGTGAGGGAGGGTGACCTTGTGCCTGCTGGAGAGTTTGGCACTATTACAGGGTGACCTAACACATCTTGGCACCAACACCTTAGCTTCTGTCACCTGTAGAGTCAGTGAACTTTTATTGGTAAATCTTGTACCTTGAGGTTTATTTTAGCTAAAGGAGACTTGAAATAATATATAAATAAATGAATAATTAAAAAAAAATTATATAGTGTCAAGTTAAGGTTGAAATAAGCAGAGGTTAGGTTAGGTTAGTTATATATATACATACATCATACACACACACACACACACACACACACACACACACACTCGTATATACACTTACATGAACCTATATCCGCTTACTGACATACATACACAAGCACATTATTACACAAACACCCACATGAACTTAGATAACACATACAGCTAAATACCAACTACGACAAGTGGGTTACCAAACTACGACAATTTCTCTCACCTGAAGTCAACAGAGGAGATACCGTCACCTGGGCCTTGTGTGAAGGTGAGGGAGTAACAGCTAGCAGCAGTGTTGGTCATCTGAACCACATACCACACCCCAGCGAACTGTGTGGTGGTGGTAGTAACCTTTAGTACACGATGGTAGTAGTGTGGTAGTGTGGTGGTGGTGTGTGGTGGTAATGGTGTGTGGTGGCGATGGTGTGGTAGTAGTGTGATGGTGGTGGTGTGTGGTAGTGATAATGTAGTGGTGGTAGTGAGTGGTGGTGTGTGCTGTGTGTGGTAGTGTGTGGTGTAGCGGTGGTGTTGTGGTAGTGTTGTGGTAGTATCACGTCACCTCAGAGCCTCCGAGATGACGCCTTAAATCACCATCATCAAAGGGTTAAATCATCGTCATCAAAGGGTTAAATCATCGTCGTCAAAGGGTTAAATCAACGTCATCAAAGGGTTAAATCATCGTCGTCAAAGGGTTAAATCATCGTCATCAAAGGGTTAAATCATCGTCATCAAAGGGTTAAATCAACGTCATCAAAGGGTTAAATCATCGTCATTAAAGGGTTAAATCATCGTCATCAAAGGGTTAAATCATCGTCATCAAAGGGTTAAATCATCGTCATCAAAGGATTAAATCATCATCATCAAGGAGTTAAATCATCGTCATCAAAGGGTTAAATCATCGTCATCAAAGGGTTAAATCATCGTCATCAAAGGGTTAAATCATCGTCA
Source organism: Homarus americanus (assembly GCF_018991925.1). Taxonomy (NCBI): domain Eukaryota; kingdom Metazoa; phylum Arthropoda; class Malacostraca; order Decapoda; family Nephropidae; genus Homarus; species Homarus americanus. The sequence continues at coordinate 1,408,971 of NW_024724693.1, forward strand.
TCAAAGGGTTAAATCATCGTCATCAAAGGGTTAAATCATCGTCATCAAAGGGTTAATCATCGTCATCACAAACATAGCAGGAATCACTAACTCTCCTGTACTTTTCAAAATGAGAGAAAAAAAAAACAACCATTTACCTGATCTGGTCTGAAGTTACTGACGACAGGGAAAGCGCGACATTGGCCGACCTTGAACTTGAAGGTGGTGGAACTGGGGGCCTGGAGGAGGAGGAGTAGGAGAAGGAACGGCATCACCTTACCTCCTGCACACCACAACCACAGCCTCCTTCCCATCCTGCTAACAGACCACATATATATGGTTCTTTTCATTACATACAAATCCAGTTCTTTTTGTCTTTCCTTTTCATATAGCGTAATCAATCTTCATTATTTTTGTGAATTTCGGATTTAAACACAACACTGAGATTATTTTTTTATCGTTGGTTTCTAAGGTCAGATGAGTTATGTATAATTTACCATCAAAACTTAATTATCCCCAAAAAATTTATAACGGAACAGAAATTCTCTTCAGTGGGATTAAATTTTTCATTATTACAGGGAATTACAGTCACGGTGTATTGAAGACGTCTGCTTTGTATTTTATAAACGATAGGAAAACCTCAGTGAGAATTTTCCCTCAGTGACCAGCAGGGCAGCGAGTGTGTGTGTGTGCGCTTCTGTTGTGGGTGGTGACTGGCTCGCTGACCCACACAGACCATGATGACCTCTGTACATGTTATTTCCGTTCATATAACACACAACACGGATATATGAGCTGCCTACATCCGGATACTCATTGCCTGACACTGACCACTCTATTGTTTCTCCTTGTGTGTTGTTTACATAAGCGCATTTCTAGACCATAAAGGTGAAAGTTGGTGTCAGTTTACATGAATAATTAAACCTATTACCTAGAACCCGACACACAACGTAAGGTATCAACAGAGGTACAGGTGATCGACCGTCGTGTACCTGGAGTCGAATAAACGGCCTTATTACTCGACGTGTTGCTGTTTCAGACTTATCAAGAGTTTCACGAGTGCTGGCTGACGCGGTGTTTACGGTTTGTATAACTCGAGGCTCTAAGCTTAGCTGCCTCTCTGGTCGACGTAAAGAAGTGGTTATGTTTTGCTTTCACTTGCCTTCACAACAGGTACTACAGGGTAAGCATAAAGTCTTTCCCTGATTATGAAAAATCATATCTCGAAGACCATTCTAGATAGAAACATGAATGTTGTAGCATTGTGTAGACGAATTCATAGATTTTTTTTCATGCATATTTTACAGACAGTTCTTGAACCCAACCTTTCCAAACCGATGGGTTGGGAGAGATGGTCCAACACCATGGCCGCCTCATCCACCAGACATTACCCCTCATGATTTATTTTTATGTGGGTAAACGAAGGACAAAGTGTACAGTTCACCAGTTCCTGATCTTGAAACTCTGAAGGCAAGGAGGCAATAGCGACGGTGACTGAAGAGATGCTGCAGAAAACATGGCGTGAAATCGAGTATCGCTTAGATGTGCTCCAGGCAACAAACGGAGCACACAGGTTGAAGTTCACGAGTAACGGAAAAAAACTTCTTGAGATAAGGTATAAGCTGCAAAAAACTGTATGTTTGTACCTAGCATATGTTGTGTGTAATAAATGTTTGTAATCAGGGAAAGACTTTATGCTCACCCTGTATAGTGTAGGTGGAGAGACGTGGGGAAAATGACTTCTGGTGTACCTCCCCCCTCCACCCCCTCCTCCTCCCCCCAACCCCCTACCCACCCTCTCCTCCTCCTGCTGTTAGTAACCCCCCCTCTCCCCCACCAACATCCCCTAACAGGTCGCTCGTCAGTGCTCCTACAAACCTGTTTTAATTCCTCAATTCTTTTTCTGGTATTCTCCCTGACGGTGGCGCGGGAGGCAGTGCTCCTAGCCATCTATGTCTCACTATCTGCTGCTTAACAGACGAGTCACAGGTGATAAAATTATCTTATCTTTGTCTTTTTCTGCCATAAATTAAAAACTTAACCAACATTTCCTCTTTATCTTGAAACTTGGGGATGAATTTACTTATTTTTTATATCATTCTCTCTTACCGATGTATCAGCTTGTCCCCTTGCATCATCGTCTGTATTTTCCGTGAAGGAGTTATTTCTCAACACTTCCCGGACTGTGTTGTAACCTATAGCCTTGTCTCGTCCACCCTTACCACTGTCTACCACCCTTACCACTGTCTACCACCCTTACCATCTACCATTTCTTATCATTTAATCAGAAGATAAATTTACCGAAGGAGTGTGTGGTGAACCCAAGGACGTGGTGCTGGACTGGTCGGCGTCACTGGGGCCCACAGAACCTCATCGCTATCTTAGTAACCCCTTATAACAACTATCCCATTGGTGACCTCGGGAACACACGGTAATATAAGACGTTCAGTATGTTGATGCAGTTCTCAGTGAGTTATGTAAAGAATCCTAGGCTTTATTTATCGCGGTGTTAATTTCTCTAAGTTCTTTGTTGTCTCTTTTTAAAATTAAAGATACTTGATATTGATTACCCCTGGGTAGCTAAATTACTTAAATCTACAACAAAAATACATCCACAAGTATTTAAAACAACATGGAATTAAATTTACACCAGAGTCGTAAAAAATAGTTCCATTCAACCAAAAACAGCCTATGGTATTGTTTACTATTTATAGGCCTACTTATCTGATTAGTTTTTCTATTGACAAGACCTCAGTGGCCAAGGCAACTGAGGTTAAAAAAAATCAATGTGAGATTAAATTATATAAAGAGTTGGTCACGTGATTCTCTTAACTACAGTGAAGTCCAGTGAGCTGAAATATTTAGAGAGTTACCCTTTATCCCCAGCTGTTTCCTCCTTGATACTCTCTTCCCTCCACGTCTGTTTTTATTTCCAAGTATTTCCTATTAAATAAAATATTCCTCTGCTTTGGGGTTTAATTATAGCATTAATAAAATAAACAAAGACGTATCTGAGTTCTTGCCGCAGTATGGTGGATGACGTCACGCCGCCGCCATCCTAGCCAACATATTGATAAACACGCGGTTTGTTTATCTCGTCACCACCACCCACCTGACCCACCACCACCCACCTGACCCACCCCACCCACCGCCACCCACCTGACCCACCACCACCCACCTGACCCACCACCTGACCCACCACCACCCACCTGACCCACCACCACCCACCTGACCACCCCCCACCACCGGACCCACCGCCACCCACCTGACCCACCCACCCACCTGACCCACCACCACCCACCTGACCCACCACCACCCACCTGACCCACCGCCACCCACCTGACCCACCACCACCCACCTGGACCCACCACACCACCGACCCACACCACCCCTGACCCACCCCCACCCACCTGACCCACCCCCACCCACCGCCACCCACCTGACCCACCGCCACCCACCTGACCCACCCCCACCCACCTGACCCACCCACACCCACCGCCACCCACCACACCACCACCCACCGCCACCCACCTGACCCACCGCCACCCACCTGACCCACCACCACCCACCTGACCTCTGCTTCCTCGCATGTCACGTGATCTAGGGGGGTGCCCAAGGTTACATACAGTCCTCTATTACCTAACTAAAAATAATGAATCTGTGAAATAATGAACAAAAACAGTTTTTCAATATCTACAACGACCTCGGACTTACCAAATGTTTACTGTACATACCAAAGGAAATTGTACGCTGATAGTATTGATAATATTAATAATAATAAAGTCAGTTTTATTGAGATATTTATTATATTGTAATATGAGTCTTCAATTGAAATTTATCTGCACCACAACAGGAATATTTTCAGCACGGAAGATGACTGCCAAGTACAGTACACGCTGGTGGTACCCTGCCTCAAGTGTCACTCAGTGTAGGAGCGTCCCTTCTCGAGGCCACCCTAGTAACACTCCAACAAGATCATACGGCCCTCGAACACCACCACAGTGGCCTACCACTCTTACTGAGCCACGTCACATGAGAAGAAATTAACACTCGAGTGTTTCTCTTGTGTTACGTATGTGAATGTACTGTACACCTGCCATGAACGTTACCTTCCAGTTCCATATATATATATATGTGTGTGTGTGTGTGTGTGAGAGTGTGTGTAAGAGTGTGTGTAAGAGTGTGTGTGTGTGTGTAGCTCCTATAATGCTCCAGCACGTTCTAACTAACCTCTATAGTATATCAACGTTGTTTATGAATAAAAATTAAAGCTAATCGTGAACGCTAGGTGATAGATAATTTAACTTATTGTGCAGTTCGTATCAAACTACCACAAGTTTATTCCTTACATCAATTTACAAAATGGTGTAAATTAAGTCTGAGTATCTCACAATGTTGACATAACGAGAACCAAACAAACAAACAAGATACTTCTGGTGTGTAACATAGACAACCAGCCAGGTGTGTAAACAAACAGTGTTGAGGGATAACCGCGACCAATATGTTATGACGGGAAGAGTAGCCAAGAGCCTCTCCTGTTTATGTGGGGCGTAAACAAGGGGTGGGGACACCTGCATCACCACATACACTACAGTGGCTGCTAACTTAACCTAACCTAACCTAACAACCTTACCTCTGTATATGACAACCGTATTTACTGGTTACACATCAATCAGTCTTCACGTTGCATAAACAATGAAAAAAAAAATCAGTTGTCATTATGTATATTTACTGTAGTGGCTTCCTTATTCACTCTACAGTACCATCACTATGTATATTTACTGTAGTGGCTTCCTTATTCACACTACAGTACCATCACTATGTATATTTACTGTAGTGGCTTCCTTATTCACACTACAGTACCATCACTATGTATATTTACTGTAGTGGCTTCCTTATTCACACTACATCACTATGTATATTTACTGTAGTGGCTTCCTTATTCACACTACAGTACCATCACTATGTATATTTACTGTAGTGGCTTCCTTATTCACACTACAGTACCATCACTATGTATATTTACTGTAGTGGCTTCCTTATTCACTCTACAGTACCATCACTATGTATATTTACTGTAGTGGCTTCCTTATTCACACTACAGTACCATCACTATGTATATTTACTGTAGTGGCTTCCTTATTCACTCTACAGTACCATCACTATGTATATTTACTGTAGTGGGTTCCTTATTCACTCTACAGTACCATCACTATGTATATTTACTGTAGTGGCTTCCTTATTCACTCTACAGTACCATCACTATGTATATTTACTGTAGTGGCTTCCTTATTCACTCTACAGTACCATCACTATGTATATTTACTGTAGTGGCTTCCTTATTCACACTACAGTACCATCACTATGTATATTTACTGTAGTGGCTTCCTTATTCACACTACAGTACCATCACTATGTATATTTACTGTAGTGGCTTCCTTATTCACACTACAGTACCATCACTATGTATATTTACTGTAGGCTTCCTTATTCACTACAGTACCATCACTATGTATATTTACTGTAGTGGCTTCCTTATTCACACTACAGTACCATCACTATGTATATTTACTGTAGTGGCTTCCTTATTCACACTACAGTACCATCACTATGTATATTTACTGTAGTGGCTTCCTTATTCACACTACAATACCATCACTATGTATATTTACTGTAGTGGCTTCCTTATTCACACTACAATACCATCACTATGTATATTTACTGTAGTGGCTTCCTTATTCACTCTACAGTACCATCACTATGTATATTTACTGTAGTGGCTTCCTTATTCACACTACAATACCATCACTATGTATATTTACTGTAGTGGCTTCCTTATTCACACTACAGTACCATCACTATGTATATTTACTGTAGTGGCTTCCTTATTCACTCTACAGTACCATCACCGGACTGTGTATATAAACAGATTAATAAAATACCAATAAATTTTCAATCATTTTATATGACTCTAAATACAGTTCAGGTACAAATCAACAACAATATACAAAATATAAGTGTTATAAGTTAACAACATCAATACAAACAGCAATTCATACAGTACTATACAGTTAAGTATCATTACTAGTGTGGCTGATGGTGTGGCAGGGAATTTCTCTTAGTGTCAGATTCACTCGGAATTACTAAGTTGAAATAAAACTAGTCGTAAGGCTGTAAGTGTCAGGGATAGTGAGAGCTGACAATGACTAAATAAAATATTCAGTGGCTTCCAAGATCTGAAATAGTTAACTCAAAATCTTAAATGAAAAACAGTAGATGATATGGCTTTTAGTGTATCAACAACATATCATCTTCACCAAAGACCTCCCATCAACAATGACTGAAGTAAGTCATTTAAGAGTCCTAGTGTAAAAGATAATCAGTCCAATACTGAGAAGAGCTACGTGAAAACATTAAATAAACCTGGAGAATTAATGACCTCAGTAAATATTAGATTATTACCACACGAGTGTAAGAGACCTGAGTACACTGGAGATGTTTCCTAGGTTACAGGCTGATAGCATTACCATGAACAAACTTGATGTTTCGGAATAGTTAACACAGCAAATTTATATGAAGTATTTTGATCAACGTCGAGATAAATAACTTACTCGTTATATTTTCTGTCCAAGTCGAGGATATGACCAAAAACACGAGTCATATGTGAGAGTTTCTATTTGTCGTGCGAGACCACTTTTTCCGTCACTCTCTGCACTTACTGAGTAAACTTACACAACTCTAACCTACAATATCATATTCTTTTAGAGGTTTCTCTTTCTCCTCATCAAACCTCACACAAAATTGGAAGAGGAGGAAGGTTATAGATGGATGAGTAAAACAGAAACAATAATAATAAAATTACCAACACCCCAGAAAGATTGACGTGGGTAATCTGACACTCAAAAATACCGGGGGACATTTTTAAACCAATAGAGAAAAGATTCTGACCTTAACTCCAATTAATTACATCTTAAAAGACAAAAATAATGCTAAACCAATACCTAGAGAGGTGTCAAACTCATGACCCGCTGGCCAAATGTGACCCTTTGAATGGTCAGGTGTGGTCCGCGGGATGACGGTAAAATTTATCAGCCCGAGAAATTTGATAGAAATAAATATGAAGGAAAAAAATGCTGATATAATTGAGGCAGTAAATTCCGAAATGATCTTTACATCATTGTGGCAATAATTGAATATATATTAAGCTCTTAAGTTTCAAAACACAAATGGAATTCTATAATAAATTGTAGCCGCAAATAATGCATATACAGTACATGCCTTTTGCTATCCTATTATTTGCGTTAATCATGTTTATTAAGTAAAATAATTTGACATACGGTACTTAAGATCAGACAAACCCAAATGAGTTATTCCTGGTAGGCCAGGTAAGGCAATGTGTGAAGCTGTAAACTTCAATCCTGCAAATATGTGATATAGCACTTGTGTTGGCCCTGAAGAGGGTAACTAAAATAAGAATTGGCCCTCGAAAGGTTTTGAGTTTGACACTGCTGACCTAGACAGACATGAGTGAATATATTACAAAAGTGGAACAGACAGACCGAGAGAGTCAAGTAGGACAGACAGACAGAGAGAGCCCCAGTACCCAAGAGTTGAGATTACTGTAGCTAATCTAACAGCCAGTACAACACCTTAATAATTTGATGACAATGGTTTAACCCTTTGAGGATAAGAGTTTCAACCATTATCATCGTAGGGTTAAGTGATAGATGACCAGTTGGCTCTCTGGAGTGATAGAGCACACACACAACAGAGTACACATTACACCTGAGAGACATATAATCGGAGACATATAATCGCTCTGTTGCCTTGAGAGTAAAAGATAATGTGATTACGACAGCTAAAGACTTCAACAAATAAAGAGTCCACCGTGTGTGTGTGTGTGCATCAAAACAAAGGAAAACACACAACTTCTTTCCCCAGTTATCAACTTTAATTTTCACTCTGTGCATGAAGACCATTGAGAGGATGACCAATAATACAGTATAATATCTGAAACATGATTAGAAATGAATTAATACAGTCAAACAAAGTGTCAGGTCAGAGAATCTTATACAATACTTACTTATTATACTAAATTTACCTCAGCTTACAAATGACTGTCTATAATATTGATTCCTTGAATTGAATTGAAACAGTTTATTTAGCCAGAAAAATACAGATACAGAGTGGATAATAATAACAATATTAACATGACTGAGCCAGTTGAGAACCTGAGCTCTCTTTGAGGCACCTGATATAAACTATACATTTATCTCAAGGAAGTATTATGTAACATTTGGTATCATCTGGAATAGTACAATAGCATGGTGGTAATAAGTACATCTCATAGTGTTACCACGGTTATCACTTCAATATTTATTTTATTTATTTATTATTTTTATTTTTTATTTATTTATTTATTTATTTTTATATATACATACATATACACATACATATACATATATACATATATATACATATACTGTATATACATAAACACACACATACATACACATATAAATTACAGTGGAATTGAAAAACATAAGTATAATGGGGGCAACCTGGGTTGTACAGTAATAAGGTTGAACAAGAGGACAGAGCTTTCAGGATTATGTCTAATTGGCAATTACGTTTATTGCAATGGTAATTACTTATTTATTTACAATACATGATAATTTCCGATAAAACAGTTTTGATGGTACAATAAAAGCAGGTACTGTAAATATAGTAAGTGTTACAAGAAATATTAACCCTTCGACAATAGATATTTTTTAAGAGATGATTTAAAGGAAGGGAGCGTAGTCTTTGCTGGGATGGGTGGGGGTAAGTTGTTCCACACCATGATATTTTATGGAGGTCTGGGACTGATATGTTTCTCAAAAATATCACATTAGGAGTCACAACAATGAACTATTTTTGGCCCACATTAAGTTTTATATATTCTTTTGTTTATATAATATTATCTACATTATGTTGAACCCTTTCACTGTATCCTGCAAGATATAAACAGAGATATACTGTACTGTACACTGGTTTTTACATCATTTTCCTTTTTTTTTTACTAATGTGTAATTACAATAGCACATATGAGCTTTCATCCCAGGTTATAATTTTTTTTAAGCGCTTTAATGTTCTGTATAAGACGTCCACAAATACTCTTTAGAATATTAAGTCTCGGATCTACTGCTGAAAAACTCACAAACACATCATCAAAATATTAACACATAAATGAATATCAGACTAGAGAGAACAGATAGTGGAATCCATGTTGAATAAATCTTACATTTTTTACTAACTTATATATGAAGTGCACAGAACCATAGTAGGACGAGTGCTGTAAATGAAAAACATATAAAAATGTAGTTAAACTTTACAAACTTTCAAATTACCATAACTTTGGAACTAATGATTAAAGTGATTCAAGTGTCAGATTGTTTCATTGTTATTGAAGATTTAATTGATAATTGTGAAAGATATCATACATGTTGTTTGGGGGCATACTGGTGCTTGTCCTACTGTGTTCCTCATATGTACTGTATTAGTCCAATGCTGTTCATTATCACCACCAGTCACACACATATTAGTCATCACTGTGTTTAGTATCATCAACTGAGTCATGTACATTGCCTTAAAGACCTTCAAATGTAAAGAAAGTGTTGAACAGTCGTGGCAAAACTGAGTCGAGGGAATCAGTCTCCAAACTTACTGTACTTACCCTGACTGTAATGTGGTGCGGTTGTGTTATCTCATTAGGGGTCGATGCTGCTTCAGTTTATGAGGGAGTGAACTTTTGACCCCAACTGTACATGTCCTTATAATGACAAATAATAATTAATGAATGCTGAGAGTGGTCAGAGATGCAGGAGGAATAACATGTGAGTGACCATAGACAAATATTAGTGAAGCACAAGAGACAGTACCCCACACACACACACACTACAATATCACAGAATGCTATGCCTTATTGTTGTATCTGATGACAGTTCTAAACCAAGGAAAAATGTGTAAATTCAATGTCACAGATAGTCAGATACATCAGTAAACAGACATTTATTTTATTGAATTGATACATCATAGTTTAACATGCAAGTAGTGATAAAATACAATGTAATATATATGGGAAAATATAATCCTCATTCATATTTTTATATTCGGTCTAAGAGTTAAGGCTTGTTATTTGAAGTAAGTCCTCTAGTTTGGCAGATCCATCTTCTTTACTCTGAAAAAAATACAAATAAATAAACAGGATGAATATAATGTCAGCTTAGCCTTAACTGTAGCCTCCCAGACCCTCTTCTTTATGAGGGTAAAGGTTGTCACAAGATCATCAACTAAATTTCAAATTAGTTTCAGTCAAGATTGTCGGGGAACCTTGGGTGTTGGAGCCTGAAGACTTGTTTGGCCATAAAGTACTCCCAGGCCAGGCATCAGGCTACAGGGCAATGTGGGCTCTGGCCAGGTAAACAGCTGCTGGCTTGTGTACCAACCTGGCAGTTTTACAGAACAGGTCTGAAGGACTGAAAATGTGAAGGATGCCATTATGGCTTAATGATTCATGAGATGAATTGGAATGTTGAGATAATTCCTGAATACAATGCCTCCCCGAACATGTAGGCAGCCACCGTGCAACTGGATAGTACTTCTAAAAGGCTCCTGGCATGACTGCTGTGCTAGAGTGTCAGTGCATACTGTGAGTGAACCAAGTCAATAAACCAACAACACTGGAAGTCATGTGACCACAATGAAGTCAACAAACTTATTAAACAATAATACAATCTTCGGTGATAATATGAGGCAAATGTATGTACAGTACAGTACTTTATTATTTAATAAAGTATTATGTTAAGTAAATATAAAATGTCATTTATAATATCTCCAAACAAAGGTATACAATATATGTCTATTAAATATATCACACAGGCACATTGTACATTTAGCTAAGCAAGACAATGACCCTAAACTAATAAAAGGTAAAACATATTAATTATTACAGAATCTTCAACAAGCAAGAGGTTACAGTTCCTACCTGTTTAATCTCCAACATGGCAGTCTTGAAGGCCAGGAAGTCTGTGAAGGTGATGAGCAGATCAAACACTTCCCCGTCTAGAGCATGAGAGGCTGATAACTCCTGCAGGAAAGCCGCCATCTTGAATCCACTCTCGCGGGCGGATAATTCTCTCTCTATGTGGCCCTCGATCAAGCTAGTCTACGGGAGATGTGTCTTTGTGAGATGATATTTACAACTGTGTTAACAGATAGAATTTCTTCCTGAATCTAAATTCTCATATTCCACAAAGTCCTTCAATAATCATTACACTATATAATTTTTTGCTACATCTGATCTAAATTTTATAACCTAACCTAACATGATGACAATTATAACCAAAATATATTATCCTTATCTTTCTTTAGCAATAACATCAGCTTCTTTTTCAAACTCAATATCATGAAAAACTTAATCCCACATCTCCCTCACTTGAAAGGTGTACAGTACTTCAGTGTCATCTCCAACAACCCTAATAAGCTTTAATATCTACAGTAAATACTTGCACCTGTAGTACTTCATGGTTTACCTTAACTCTATGAGGACAAGTGGGTTAAACCATTACCTTTAGAGAGTTAAACTATAGATCAAAAAAAGATTATATCATCAGTATCCTTAAAGGGTTAACGTGTGTTGTTGTTTATTTGTCAAGAGAATGTAGTGAGGTGGTAACAGATGTTGAATGTTGTGTATGATGACAAGATGAAGTGAAGGTTCTTACTAACATTCTTAAAGCAAGGTCTTCCTCCTTCAGACATTGTATGGAGGACCACACTGACCAATAACAACAAGGTGCTACTATAGTGTGCGGTCTACAAAGAAATATTTATTCTCACCTAACCTAACCTAACCTTTCCTAAAAATACTAAATCACTTAGAAAATTTTGATAGTATACATTCTAAAGTACAGGAGGTCCCCGACTTATGAACGCCCACCGATACGAGCGGGGAAATTTACAGTATTTTATTTACCTGATGACTTATTTTTTTACTTTCATTTACTGTATTTTGTCATCCTATTTCTTCTTTTGTCTTAAATTAAGTGATTTTAGATGTATATAAGGACTTAGGTTATGATATAGTGGGGTTTTAAACATTGTTCTGTAAGTACAGTACAGTAGCACATAGCATGTGTTCTGACTTACTTACAAATCCAACTTAAGAACGTCCTCAGGAACGGAACCCGAAGACCCCCACATTGTAAAGGTTGTCGATTGCAGTCTGTCGTGTAAATATGTTGTAGACCGCACGCTATAGTAGCACCAGCAATAGACAGCACTTCTGTGATGCTGTCTTATCTAAATTTTACAATCCCTAGAAGATTAACCCTCCCAGCTCAGGTCATCTTAACATTAACTACCCCACTATTAACCTAACCTTACCCAACTTAACCTAACCTATTCCCTCCAGGTGTTCATCACCACCATCATCACAATGTTTTAACGTCGGGGTGGATTACTAATGGGGCTGTAACCCCAGACCCACTAGAAAAATAGGCCCACAAAAATATAAGTCCTTTCTCTAATATAGGTCTCTTAGACTAGCACAAAATAGCCAGTCCGGTCACCATAGGAGATAAAAAAATCCTGGCGGGCGAGTTGAAATATTAGAGAGGTTTTCCGGCTGTCGATCATTATTTTAGATCTAGTTACTGTTTATATTTTGTGCCGCTGACGTTCAAATTTACCGCAAATATTCATACATATACTGTATAATATACATTCATGCATACTTACATACTGTACGTATTAGCATATATACTCTAGCCTATACCAATAGCCTGAGCTAGGCCCTCTGGATTTAATTAACCCCAGGCCCACGAGACCCTTAATCTAGCCGTTTACGGCCATTTTCCAACAGGTGAAATAACCCGAGGGTTAATCTTCACGTCATCCAAATCCTAATATGAGGAACTTTAGTTAAATCACTTTCTTATAACATAAATAATTAAGCGTAGGTCCAGAGGAAAACATCATTAAGTCCCTAAGTATAACGTACATATTGTTTAAAGATATCCATGTACTCCAACTTGTTCTCATCTTCATCATCAAACACCTGACAGTGCTGCTCCAGGAAGTTCTCTCTCAGGGCAGCAAACTCATCACCTGTAAGAGTTAATCATAAGACTCCTGTACCAGCTCAAGATTCACTTTGTATACAACACTTGGAGATTTGAACAAGTTAGTGAGGATATTGCTCCTTATTGTTAGGTCTTTCCTGCAAATTATAGACAATATGAATGTAAAAATTCTATTCAAATAATGAAGCCTGAATTCCATTTTATGGTCAATGGGAAGAGACAAACAACCTGCAAGTATAGTGGAGGATTACCCATTAGGCACCTAAGGTCTTCTTCTAATAAGTGACAGGGTATCTTTTACTATTTTTAAAACTTTGGGTAATGCCAAAATACATGCAAACCTGTCGTTTTGTTTTTTATGTATTACACTACAAAACTGTACTTTAAAAACGAGGAGGAGGGACTCCAGAGGGCCTTAACCCTTCACTGCCTGCAAGATTATCATGGCAGAAGACCTCTAACAGTCTGACTTGTCCTAGGGTGCTCTCTGAAGCAGGAACACTGTCTTGTAGGGTTACTTTACATTTCTGTGTAAACAACTGCTCACTTAATTAAGCCAGGGTCTATGAAACAAACTCCAACACCAGTTACTTCACATGAGGCAAACACTGGAGCTGTACAGTCCAGTACTCACACCTCTCTTTAACTTATTAACTTCTTCATATGTTTATTGTAACAAAGAAACTCATCACGGAAGGAGAGAGAGTTTCCATAATACAATACTTTGTTTTATGGAGATGCAACAAGTAAGCTAATGCAGGGAGAGAGGAAGTTCCCTGTGATGAGATGATGTCGTAATTAAAGAAAAATGTAGAAAATTACATTGTATTAAGTATAAAGTTATGTAGTTAAATATGATGATATCTTAAGAGTAAAAGTGTAACTATTGTTAAATGAAGCAGAAAAAGAAGATATGGTACACTCAGAACCCTTCAATTTCCCTTTCATTAATTTAGGAGATGTCAAATTACTCAGCAACTTTGTGACATCAAGACCCAAATGTCCAGATAACACTAAAGATGTCAAATTTTCCCCACGTGTCCGACAAGTTGAAATCTGATGTCATGTGTGGAAGATCACCGCCTGGGGTAGAGCCCAAGAGGAATACTTTATCTGAGTGTCCTTGTGCAGGTGAGAGTCAAGCAAGGGAACACATTATCATCTGACACAGTACAGTACTAAACTTGGTATAACACCCGACATAACATTTATCTTTTGTTGACCTGTGAATAAATTAAACCCCTGGATTGGGCTTTTTGTACTCATTGAATACCTGTAACCTACTTCCATTACAGTATCTCAACTAAATCATATTCAATGCCACTTTGAATAATTTAGACATTTGGGTATTTTAACAAGGACAGACCCCAACATTATCATAGTAGAGGGAGTCAAGTGTAATTAAAAGTAAGTGGACGTTAAATGTCACTGTGTGTTGAGGGAGAAAGAAGCGAAGGAATAATTACGGAAATATACGTCAATAACAGATAATAACCAAATGATGATAACTGTGCTACTGTAGTGTGAGGTCTACCAAGAGTTGGGTTGGGTTGGGTTGGGTTAGGTTAGGTTAGGTTAGGTTAGGTTAGGTTATATTACATTAGGTTTAGTTAGGTTAGGGAGTTACCTTGGTAGACCACACACTATAGTAACACCAATATAACTTACTAAGAATTATATTTTCTATATGACCAATAAGACAGTCCAGCTGGAGGGTGTCCTGGGTGCTGTCTGATGCCAACACCTCCTCCTCCACGTCTGCCATCTCCCACCACTCCCCTTCTGAAAATAATCACCTTTACTGATACCATGGACATAACAATTCATATTTAAAGTAGTAAACTAAAAAAAAAGACATTAACCAAGCATGGAGGCCACATGTTTTTCCTTTCTCATGGAGTTATCTCATGGACTTAAAATCATTATGCTCAAGTTGTCACAGCATTTATAAGCTGAATTCATCGTACTTTCACCCAAAGATACTTACCTAGGATAGATTTATATTATATCCCCGTATGATCCTTAACCCCTGACGACCATCACCAATACCTCATACCATGTCTTCAACAGCCTTAACAACACACATCTCCCACTCAATACTTAATTAAGTCTCTCTACACACTTAATGGAACTCAGAGTACTTATCATCGCCTTGTTAAAGTTTATTGAGTAATTATTAAGCAGCGACACAGTAAGACGCTGGTTGAGTCCCCCCAGCCAGGTATGTCATGCTCATTAAACTACAATTATGTGAATTCTTGGATTTATTTGGGATTTATCTGGATAATAGTCTATTATTTATTTATTTATTATTAATTTACCTAAATTTTGATTATTTTATAGTGATTTGGTTTGTTTCTAAGTGAATTAAATATTAATAAATTTTTTTAAGCAGTTACCCCAGTTATTTACCTCAATAGCTTTAGGCTCGTCTTACTCGTCGGTTGTTTGACGCCATGATGTACAGATGATTGACTCACTTTCCCTTCAACCCTTGACTGGAATTTATTTTATCAGCTTCACCACTTGTCAGTTTATTACCCAAACACTTTCAAATACTCATTATATAAACGCATTAAACCTGTTAATAATTGTTTTAGTCGTTTAACAGGTATGCAAACATGCAATAGGAAAATTTAGGGCGTTTTTCATTACACTAATGTCATAATTCTGGCTTATTGGCTGTAATGTTATTAAATTTTCATAATATGAGTTGTAACATTTCTTAACTATTTATAGATTTTGTCTAGTGTATGGACCTTACACAACCCTCTTACAGATATTGGTTATTAAAACACATAATTACATACAAGCAATAAAAAAGTATTACCACTACTTATATAAAATTAATAATAAAACCAAATAACACATTACGTTTTACTTTCAGCTAAATAATATCCTTAATAGAGATAAATAATAGGGAAATAATAAGGGTTTTAAATCTGGCGGGGTGGGGAGGGGTGCGCACTGTGACCGTCAGGGAGAGTCATCCTCCTCTACTCGTGTGGCCCTGAGCCCTAGCCAAGGTACCGTCCTCCTACACCACTTAATAACCTTTTAATCCACCTATTACTCACTAGGTTTAAACTCTAATCTGTGTATTATATTGGGGAGTGATAGAGGTTAAGATATAGTGGGTTATTGAAGGTTAATATGTGTGGTTTATGAGGTATTTATGAGGATAGTTATGGTGGTTGTTGGCCCCCATGTGGTGTAGTTCATCCCTCGTGGTTATTGTTGATGTTTTAATGGCTTATTTTTTTTCATAGTTAACACAGGTATGGCAGTTGTGTTGGTCATTAGGTTAGGTTTAGTCATATAGAAGACCATCTAGTAACTCACAGTACAGTCTGCCCACCAAGCATGTACATTAGGCTGCCTTTATCTATGTCCTGTGGCTTTATTTATCTAACCTTGCCTTTGTGTTCTTGGTATAGTTTATATTGAATAAAAAAGGTATTATTGCCTTTACACATCGTTCATTCCTACCACTAATCTATTATCATATTCGAATAAGATGTCTAATTATAAGATAATTCGGAGTATATTTGGCCTGATCAAATTCAAGTTTTATTTTGGGTCATATTTTGAAATTCAAGTTCAGTTCTGACCATGGAAGTCTGTGAAGGGTGTCACTTAAAGTACATGGAGCTGTTTGTGAGTTGTTGGGAAAAAAAACGAAGAAACTGTAGCATTTTTTCGATGGCATGGTGTTCTTCAAACCTCCGTAAAGTGCACTAAGAGCAAGACTGAATGTGAATATTGCAAAGACCAACATATGTGGCGTTGGGTAAGAATCCCAGAATGCAACGACGAACAAGAACCAGGCCAATAAGGTAAGAAATAGGTGAGAGTCAGTTAGGTTAGGTCAGGTCAGGTCAGGTTTATGTTTTTCTAGTTTTTTTGTATTTTGTAATCGCTTAGCCATTATTTTTTTTTCGGAAATCGTCCAACGAAAAAAAAACTGCTAATTTCCGTCTATGCCGATATCTATGTCGTTTATGGATATAATAAATAATAATGGTCCAAGTACTGAGCCTCGATTATGCGGTTCAGTTCTGGTGCCCTTATTATAGAATGGATATCAATTCACTGGAGTCGGTGCGGCGAAGAATGACGAAAAAGATTCCGGGAATTAGAAACCTTCCATATCAAGATAGATTAAAGAAACTAAACTTGCATTCCCTAGAGGGACGATGAGTGTGGGGAGATATGATAGAAGTATTTAAGTGGGTGAAAGTAACCAATGAAGGCGATATAGATAAAGTTCTTATAATATCCGAGCAGGATAGGACTCGGAGCAACGGATTCAAGTTGGATAAGTTTAGGTTTAGGAGGGAGATAGGAAGGAACTGGTTCACAAATAGGGTGGTGGACGAGTGGAACAAGCTTAGCAACTTTGTAGTAAGTGCTGGAACTCTGGAAAGTTTCAAAAGGAGGCTAGATAGATTCATGGATGATAGAGAGTGGTAGTAACTCTCGACAGGAGCTGCCATGCACAGGCCAACCAGCCTATTGCAGACTCCTTATTTTCTTTTGTTCTTAAATTCACACCTAGGTGGCCCTTGGGCCGGCCATCCTCTTTACACGATGGGCAACCATTATACTATTATTATTATATTTTGTATAACAACTATGCAGTGGCTGACAGAATAGCCTGATAGGCTATTTTGGGCTACCCGGTATTTTGCTGAACCACGGTGGTCGCTAAACCTCAAGATATGAGGATAGTACTCTGATTCATTGATCCATTAGAAATAATAAGTATTAACAGTGGATTATATTTTGGTCATGAAACAGTACTATACTGTTTGAGACACTCGGCTGTTTGCTGGGCTACAGAAGTTAGTAATCTTACTTCAATAGCATTATGCTTTTTTATTTGTGGCTTTTGGAAGGTTAGACCTTTCCTCTCACAATACTTCTTTTGTGGTCCTGACAAGTTAGTTTATATGTAGAATGAGCCGTTAGACTTGGGAATTTGTTGAAACAGGATTGGTTTTCATTAGGTAGTTATGTTTCACACATTGACATCAGGAAGGAGTTAAGGGAACTGCATGCCTCAAGACCTGTCTCTTGTTTGAGAGTACATTTATAAAAGACTGTGTGTTAGTACTGTGTGTATGAAGAAACAGTGTAGTATATAACTGGTAATGGTTAACTTGCTCACTTCACAACTGAGTGTCATGGTTCATTGTGGTGAAACTATTAACAAGTCTCTTTACACCATTTGTCTCAGTTTACTCAGCAGTACTGTAATTGAGAACCTGGATACAGTATTACTGGACTTGTTGATACTATATGGGATTATACAGTGAGTCATACACTGTAGCTCATTAGTTTAGGGTTTGGTTGTTGTCAGCTTCTACACCTTCAACAAATAGAAGAGCTTGTGTAGCTTGATACCCCAGCTAAACCAACCTGATAGCCCAGCTACATGTGCTCTTATTGGCAGAGTATCCGGCTATGTAAGCTCCTACCTGGTAACACGAGCACTCTAATAATTTCATGCCTCAATGGCCCAGGGCTGGTCGGCCTCAAACACAAGGGACAACCATTACAGTATATATAAATCTGAGTATGCAAGGATAAAAATACTGCACTGCATTAATAATTAAGGATCAAGGAAAGCTGTGTGTGTAGGTACAGCCCCCACCCACCCACCCACCCACCCAAAAAGTATCGTTAGATTATCCGTCGCTACAACTAGAGATGGATGTAGGATTGTGGGAGGGAGTCGTCCTTGTATGACGTACTAGATGCTTTAATATAACAAGGAATTAATTAAGCTATATTAGTGTATGTCTCGTGCTGGGTAGTGAAGGCATATGTAAACAAGCCACTGACATGATTACATTAAATGGAAGTGTTATAACTGACACAGACCTTAAACAGGCATTTCACCATTGTCGTCCTAACAGTTTTATTCATACTGTACCGAGTTTCACAACATGCCTACTCATGTTGTTCACGATGTCAGAGTTGTAAAGAGCGCCTAAGGAAATAGTATGTGATATTAGAGTGGACAACTACAGTAATATACTGTGGATCCTCCATAAACGAGCGGTTCAATTTATGAGATTTCAGTTAATGAGTTACCTCCCGTAAGGACTTCAGTACAATTAATGACAGCCTTACGAGAAACACGTTTTGGTGCGCACCTCAGCTGATCGACTCGGCCGCCAATAATCGGTTCTGTTTACCTTTGTTTCCGGTGGAGTAAACATCGAGGAAGTTGTGCTCTTGAATATTTTTGCATTTTTACATTAAATTCTGAAATGTAATTAACATTGATAATATACAGAGCATTGTTGGTTTAAATAAAATTATCTGGAATTACTTAAATAAATTGTTGTGAATTTAAAATTTAATTGGTGAAATTATCAAGCACGAGTTCAAAAAAAATCACGGAAGGCAATTTCAATTCAAGTGAAACAAGAAATTACTAAGAAATACAAAGAAGGCATTAGAACCAATGCACTCTGTAAAGAATATGGCATGTTGTCATCGACTGTGTCTACAAGCGGCTGTTTAATAATAATAATAATAATAATTAACGGTTTATTTAAAGAGCATGGCTGCCGGAAGGCTGAAAATATACAGTTACATAATTGGGGAATGGGTCTCTTGATGGACCAATAATATACAAGTAACATAAGTGATACAAATATGATATATAATAACTAGGTGGGGAGAAGGTCATACTACAGGGCATTTCAACAGTGACAGTGTTAAAGGTAAGATTGACTGGGAGTGAATACACTGGTTGATTACAAGTTATTGATAATTTTTTACAATGGTTGGGACTGGGCTGTTCTTATAGTGATCAGTTCGTGCTCGTATGGGCTGGATGCGGTTGTGGTGTCGAACAGCAATTCTCGGGTG
Source organism: Homarus americanus (assembly GCF_018991925.1). NCBI lineage: Eukaryota > Metazoa > Arthropoda > Malacostraca > Decapoda > Nephropidae > Homarus > Homarus americanus. Next base: position 1,428,959 of record NW_024724693.1, read on the forward strand.
AGGGATCTTGGGTGGTAGTAGGAGCCGGTGTCGTGGATGGTGCAGAAGCTTCTCTCCAAATTTGCAGATGAGGTCGTGGTGATGGTCAGTGAGAGCCGAGAGGGTCAGTGTGTTGAGCGCTTCTTGATATGTGGAGTAGGAAGGGGAGAGAATAATCTTGCATGCCCTCTTTTGCACTTTTTCTAGGTGTTTACGTTGTGTGGCATTTAGGGAGGAAGACCAGGTAGGGGAGGCATAGGTGTGCTTGGGAAGTATGAATGTTGAGTAAAAACTGAGGAGCTCGGGGGCAGGAACTACGAGGGACTTGAGTCGGCGTAGGAGGTGGAGACGGAAACTGGAGGATTTGACAACTTCACTGACGTGTGGTTTCCAATTTAGTTTGTTGTCTATGGTGACGCCGAGGAGCATAGTGGAATCTACAACCTGGAGTGTGTATACAAAGCCGCCTGGAATTCTACATACAGTACACTCCTCAAATTAAGTGTTAAAATATTTTATTGTTTTTTATTTATTATTGTACTGTATACTGTACAGTATTGTGTTTGTTTATAGTTAATGTTTTCTTAATTCTATGTTTTACCGGTATACAGTACTCTGTACAGTATGGACCTTTTAAATCGTCTTTGGGAATTCTGTAAGTTGGAACCAATTACCCAATATCCCATTGAAATAATAGATTCAGATTACGAGTGACTGGAACCAATTGCGCTCGTTAATGGAAGGTCCACTGTATTTACAAAATATCAGTCTGCACGGGATCTGCCATGTTACTGATATGCAAATTGCATTGTTTAACACCAAAATAAGGTTTCAAATCAAGAGACTGTACCAATTTATGCTTTGTATTGTGTTACTTCGCTTGACAAGTTAGTGAGACTTCGGTAACTCATATATACAGTACATTACTGTATCCTCCTTTTTGTATTGACAGATGCCGCAGTTTTGCAATGGCAAGATTACTAAGCAGACGGCTGAACAGCCTGATGAGTTCGAAACCTCCATCGGGCAGACACTGCTCGACCTGGAGATGAACTCGGAGCTTAAGGCACAGCTTCGGGAGCTCTCCATTACTGGGGCTAAGCAAATTGACGTTAGTGATAAGAAGGTTAGTGTGTCTTAGTTTTTATTGTAATGTCACCTGTAATACTGTGTTAGATTGTTAATGGAGGTTTCTCATAGGAACAGGTTTTCTTAATTGCCTGCTGTCTTTTACAAGCCTAAATCACACTCTAGAAATGCTATGTTTTTCAGAATCGGTAATAAAATTCATTAAGATTTGAACGTTAGATATTATGAACACTTAAGCTGCATTTTAGGAGGTAGTTAGTCATCCACAACCTTGAAATAAATAATAGGTAAGTACAGTACTGTCATATGTAAGCATGATGGAGTAGTGGGTGGGGTAATGCTGAACCATATCTTACCAGTGTATTGTATATAGTTAATGTTTTTACTGTAGTTGTAAATTAAGTGATTGATGCTGTTGTTTTTAGAGCATATCTTCTGAAAATTGATTGTCACTTAGATACAGTATTGAGGGAATTAAGTTTGGTGATGGTGCATGAAATTATATGAGATGAATGAGCTGTAGATGATTCTCTTCCTTACTGGCCCACACACTATGTTCAGGTGTCAAGGGAATATTTCACCCAAAATATCTCTGATTATTTGATAAGACAAAACTGTGAGGTTCAATTTGTCTGGGGATTATAATGATAGCATGTGGGCAGAGGTTTAAGAATAACAGCATCACTCTGTATCGATTGGAGGTTTGAGGAGTATGTGATGTACATTGACTTAATCTTTATTGATATCAAACGAAAAGAGTCAGATCTTCACTGGGGTTTGTTTGACTGATGCTGGGACATTCTCTAGCACTGCCTCCTCCTCCACTTGTGTTAAGAGGACCTGTCTGGTGGAAAACAATACAGTATACAGAAATGGAGAATTCATCCTCACCTCCAATTTTCTGGTGGAGCTGATAGCCAGGTGGTTGGCATCCTCCCTAGACTTACTTGTATAGTTGACTAGTAACTGACTCAAAGATGAAGGATTGGTTTAAAACAAGATGACAGATCCCTGGTCTTGGTGAGAAGTGTCCTCATTGGTTACTGTCAGGCCTCTTGTTGCCAGAGGACAAGTGCTCCACCTCATCTCCCCTATTTTTGGCAGATTTGTATGAAGAGTTGGGGATGAATGGTGTACTCATTACAGGAATTTAATATCCAAGTAAAAAATGGGGGCTGCCTTAATTGTACTGTATTTTATTTATAGTTGGTGTGCTGACTCTTTTCTTGTTGTAATGTTGCTTTGCTCTTGCAGTGCATTGCAATCTTCGTGCCAGTCCCTTTGTTGCGTGCCTTCCAGCGTGTTCAGCAGCGGCTGGTGCGTGAACTGGAAAAGAAGTTCAGTGGCAAGCATGTGGTTGTTATTGCTCAGCGACGTATCCTAGCAAAGCCAACCCGTAAGATGAAGAACCCTCCCAAGCAAAAGAGACCCAGGAGGTACAGTATGCAGTTATGATTTTATGGAAACTTAGACTCACTCTATATTGTTTATTAACCACGTTCATTTTCATTTCTATACTCTTTGTGTTCTTATCAGAGTTTCCTGGACTCCTTGTATAGTACAGTACATGTTATGATATATGACCACTTCCTGCTAATTTTTTACTGTACTTATAACTTTATTTATAACCTTGTGTTAGTTTAAGGTTGTAACCCCAGACTGACCTTTGATATTGACCGCTGGCACTAATCAATGATAAGTGATGTCCCCCAATTACCACCATCGCCCTTATAAAGATAGGTAGCTGGAGAAACAGACTGCACCTTATGACTGAGTGGTGATGAGTCTTAGTACCTCAGTAACCAGCACAACCTCACCTTCCTTTGACCATTATATAATATACCTGCCAGAGTTAGGCTGGGGGGGGGGGGCTCAGGTTTGTCAGCGTCACTCACTATTAGATCACTGTCCTGGGAGCCATTATTTGCTTGAGGGTAAATTTTAAGAGTTCAGGCATTTTTATTTTTCTTCCTGGCCAGATTACCAGTGAAAGTTTAATGTGGTTAGTTTATCTGTCCTTTAACTTTGTGTTTAGTTATGCCTTCGGGAAGTCATTTAACACCTTGCTGCAGCAGACCAGCAGTTGGGACGCTGGAGATAATATTCATTTCTTTAGTGACTGGAAATGTTCTCTTTAACTTCTTTCACAGCAACAGAGGCTCTTTGTTCCTTCTTTATTACAGGTCCCACAGTTTGTTAGTCGGTACAGTTCATAATGACTTCTCTGTTCTCTTAAAGGGTGATGAGTGGATATTCCATAGTCTGATCCTAAATGACTACATGAATAATGAATAAATGGGGTGGATCTGGAAACTTTGGTATTTATACAGTAGGATGAAGCCATAAATTCAGCCTGCAGTTTCCTCCTAATATGACAGATTCACGAGGAGGCTTCTGTTTTCTTGTCAGGTTTGCTTTCAGGTAGGGAGTCAAGGCTCAGTTGGCAGTTTTGCACATTGATCTGAGGGAGAAGCATATACAGGTGCTGCACTAGGAAGAAGGTTTTATGAGGTGTTGTTCTGGTGGACCAAGTTGGTATTCGTTCACTCTTGGTGTTTCCCTTCAGTTACTGTGGCCTCAGAATAGTCATACATGTGGGTACAGTACAGTAGTCACATGTCTGGCAACCTATCCACATGAGAGCCAGTCACATCCCTCAGAAAAGCCAGGGAGTCAGATACCATAGTCCTTCTGTATGCCTCAGTTTGATGGGAATTGTATTTGTATTTTTTTAAAGTATGAGCAAAGAAATGCATTTGTGAAGATACAAGAGTATATAAATAATGAAGTTCTGTGCGACTTATTTTCTCTTCATAAATTTAATTTGGTTTACCATGTTCATTATATTCTTTTATCTTAACTCATTTATTTCTTGCCTCATTATTAGTATACATTTTTCCTCTCCCTCCCAAACACTTACTTACCCTCACAAGCACTTAGCCATCCTCATATGGAACACAAAAGGGAACTTAAGCTATTTAAGAGATTTGATTTGATAAACTGTTATAGAATAAGAGAGCTAACAGTGTTGTAAGACCTATAATGATGACCATTGCCTTCAAGCAAGATATGCCATGATTGGTACTTGATATCCTCTAAGAAGAACTGAACTACAATAAGTTAATCTTAAAAATGTTATCATTGTTGTCTCCTCTAACAGTGTGTTTATTACAGCCGTACCCTGACCTGTGTGCACGATGCCATTCTGGAGGACCTTGTTTTCCCCGCTGAGATCGTAGGAAAGAGGATCAGAGTTAGACTCGATGGCTCCAGACTCATCAAGGTCCATCTTGATAAGGCTCAGCAAACCAACATTGAACACAAGGTAAAGACAAATCTCTTTGGTTTACTGTTTAAGATTGGGATAATGCATTTATATAGCTGGACTCAAGACAGGCTACTTCCATTATATTTCATTCATGCTTTTGTTATTTATCTGTATCCATCCCACTTCTGTATGGGGTGGATCATGGGGTATAGAATCTCTTAAGAAATGATCATAAGACTTGGTGAAAAATGACTATAGTAAGCAACAGTAAATGTTTAAGGCAACAAGTAGAGATATTCTCACATACTTGCATATTATATACTTGGCAGCCAAGGTTGTTAAAGATTTCAAATTGACGTTTTTTCTATAGTTAATCAGACTTTATGTATAGTGTAGCTCTTAACCCTTAAATGGTAGCCATCATCTGTCGAAGTTAGTTGTAATGGCAGCTTGACGGCAGACACCATCCGTTGATGTTTTACGTTCCTTTTATTCCTATTTCATACATATGGGGCAGCGTAGGGAATCCTTATCTGCTGGTTAAGGGTTAGCTCAGCCTTCCTGATTTGGTGTAAAGTACAGATAGACCAGTCGTGTCTTCCTTCAATTTGTTTATTCTTTCCTTCTTAGCCACACAATATTGTTAATGTGCTTATCAAGGAAGACATATTCCCACTTGATTCTGTTTTTTAAACAGGCTGGGCAGATTATGTGGGCCATTTACTGTTATTGTCACAGGCAAGTGACTTGAAAACTACTTGCTCTGGGGGGAGGGGGTCCCCCACTGCTCACACAGCAATCAGTGGGAACTTTTGTATAGATTTTCAGGATCAGCTGTGGCATGGCATCAGGTCAAACACACACACCTCCTCACCCTCCCAACATCTCACTGGTTAATACGTGGGGTCATGCAGCACCTAAAAAATTCCTCGTGTATTTTTCTCTCAAAATATTAATGTTAACGCTGGACAAATGCTGGGCTTAAGGGCCTGAATAATCACTTGTCAGGCCACTAGTCCATGCTGCCGGGCATTGTTAATCTGCACCGCCTGTCTTCAACTGTATATTATATACCTGTTGTCCCATCATGGGTCCAGTGAAACCTAATGTTACTCCTCACTTTGTTTCTGACAAGTTACTTAATATACGTTCAATCAAAAGTTTATTTAGTCCTTACAATCATCATTATTATTATAGGCAAAGGATATTGTAGATAGGCAAATAAATATGTTATGATGACAATTTGAAGATGATTTGTGATTGTATACTCTAAGAAGAACTGAATTAACATCACATCACTCTAGAAAGCATCGTTGGTGTGTCATAATAATACTCGACACTTGTATTCCAGGTTGACACGTTTGCTGCCGTCTACAAGAAACTAACTGGCAAAGAGGTGAACTTTGAGTTCCGTGACACCTATTTGTAAATGTTTAAATAAAGAGAAAAAAAAGATGGATCGGTTTTTCCTTTATCCCCCGCGAGTTATTTGTCGGTTTAGAGTCTCCAAACGTGAGTCCCAGAGTGAGGGTCGGTAGCTTAGTGTGGAGTAGATGATGTGTGCCATTGACAGTTGGGGTTTACAGTAATAGATATACTAATGTGTAACTTTGTTTTATGGTTATACAGCTGAGTTGTTTTCCTTTAAATAGATTCTTCATGTCAGATAACAATGTGTATTTTATTATTGATTTAACAGTATCTTTACTTATTGTGTTTGGGTTTGGTTTGTGTGGCATTGAACACAGTACCTGCAGAACATGTTAACCTATTTATTATGACACTATAGGTAGGAGAGTTGTGTGTGTGTGTGTGTGGAGAGGTTGTGCGTTGGTGAAGTGAAATGTGAGCGGGGAATAGGTTGTGTCGGGAGTTGTTTGGTTCAGGCTTGTACAGATTATTGATTTTAAAGAAACTATCAATGCATTGTTTGTTGACTGAGGTTATCTGAGCTAGATTGATGTTAGGGGATCACACGTGCAGCCTATACTCGGTGTGAATGTCTTAACCCCATTGCTACGGGGATGCCACTTAGTATTTTACTTGGTTAATGTCAGATTGTTCTATTCAGCAGAGGTGACCCCATGAACAAGTGGTTAAGTTGTCGGGGTAAGTAGATTTTGGTGTGTCTTATAGGGGCATTGGTCTCTGCCAGTGAACATGACCAAACTATATTAACCTTTTGTGGGCATGAATTTAAGTATATATATATGTGGAGTTAAAAAAGCTATGGTGTATTTTAAGCTTTAATGATGTTTATTTTGTAATTATGGTATAAATTTGTAGAGGAATCAACACATTCTCAACTGTTGTCATACACTGGCTGAGTCAGTATCACCTAATGTAATAGGATTTGGCAGCCAATGAATGAATTTTTTCTTCTTTTCTTTAATATTTTTGGTAGTGTGTTATAGGTTCAAACATGAAGTACTGTAGGCAGTTTCCTACCTCTTGATTCCTATTTGTCATTTTATGGAAGCAAATGAGAGCCCTTGGTGACTGGGCATACCTGGCAGTGTTCCTGAAGATGAAGTGTGAGCTTAAAAGACTGCTGCTTCAAGATCTTACCAGGACGAGGGCCAAGCAAGTTGATGACCCGTAACAAAATGGTTAGTAGTAGTAGTAGTAATTTAAACCTCTAATTATTCTTGTCATTTCCTTTTTGGTTATTTTACTTCTGCTTTTGTTTTATTTTCAGTCATATTAATTTAACCGTTTACCATTATCTCCAGCACCACATGACCTTGGCTGTTTTGGCACCAAGATAATATTCAGTCATTCATTCATTCTCTTAATTAATGCCAGTTGTATTAATATTTGTCAGACTTTAAGAAATTTTATCTGCATCGATAATTACAGTTAATGTTTTTTATAATTTTTACTCAATCATTAGAAAGATTTTTTAGCAATTAAGATTAAATATATATTAAGATTTTTGTTGAATATTCTGATAGTAAATTTGAGTAGCTAGTAGAGAGAGTCCACAAGCTTGAAATAGTAGACAGTATAGTTAAGGATGGTTATGTATAGTTATGATAGTTTAGATCAAGTGTGAGACAAGGTAACAACTGAGTATTGATGTTACTGTTTGTGTGTTGGTCAGTTAGATGGCTAAGGTGTAGTCATTCTCGTGGTGTTTGTGTCAGTTGGTTGAAGATTAGTTCCCTACCTCATGGATCTTGTTACATTAATCCTTTAAATAAACAATTTGGTAAAAAAACTCAGCTCGCTCTATTTATCTTTGACTTAGAATCATCACTGAAGTTTATGTTGAAGAATTCTTGGATATTTAAATGCAGTATTATTTAGTATTGGTAAAAAGAGTCTCCATTCTGTCTTTGTCGTCTTTCACGGTTTATTTTTGTTTTTCCACGAGAGATAAGAAGCCAGAACTGAAGAGGAGATCAGAGTCGGGTGTGATGTTTCCCAACTTGAGATTCATCTTTACAAGGCACAGCAAACTAACTCAAAAGGTAAATAAACACTAATACTGAAGTACTGTGTAAGATTGAGCCATTCCTCAGGTCAGGTGAATACTATACATACCTCACAAATACCGGTACATGTATATAGTTTCTTAACAGACAAGATATTTCCATGTTTAATAATATGAAGTTGAAGAATTCTGTAGTTGGAAATTTTTTGAGAGTGGAGCATAAATGCCTTCAAGAAATTTTTTATACAGTACAAAGGAAAAAGGGATTTGATATTCTTTGGTTTTTTATTAAAGCAAAGTATTTATTCTTTTAAGATCTTTAATATTCTTTCAAAAAGTAGAAAATTATTAGAGTACATTTTTTCTCCTAAATGCTTCCTCATAAACTTTTTTTTCCGTCGACTTTGGTGACTTATCTTCCTGTATTATACTTTGGCATTTATTATGGATACTCGGTGTATTAATTCCCACCTGTCTGTATATTTACCTGTCCTTTCTACTGTCATCCAAGCTTGTTGAAGGAGTGTGTAGTGGGGACCAATGGGATCTGTGTATTCTTGGTTTATCTGCCTTAATATTCAAGGTGTTTGATGTGTGCATAAGTTAACGGAGTAAACATTACCTTAGTTTAAATGGTTTACTCTCCACCATACCCACCCATTTTATACTGTATAATAGTGTAACCTCGACTGTGTGGAGAGCTAATCCGTTTTATCGAAGGTCTGTTTGATATAAAACTTACACGTAACAAACTACATAGAGATCAAAGTCCGTAATATCGAGGTTCTGTTCGGTGTTAAAAAACATCTAATGGATTATGTAGAGAGAAGTTCGTTATATGAAGGTTGAACCGTACAGTACATTGTCGCTCATACACACACACACACACACACACACACACACACACACACACACACACACACACACACTAGTCTCTCACTTATCCTCATCTGAGACATAATACGGGAGGGGATGATGACCTTTTGATGGAGATCTTGCCCTAGACACTACAAAGAACAATAGAGTCATTAGTTGTACTGTAGATGGTGAAGTTATAACAGTGTAGATGTGTAAGACTTCTGTTAATGATGATCTTTCCTACAAGCAATACTTGGCTGTGATTGGTACTTGTTATCCTCTAAGAAGAACTGAAATACTATAGATGTTTTTTTTTAGATCAGGTCATCGTTGTATTGCTTGACACGTTTGTTTTTTCTATCCTACAGCTGTGCCGTCTCGTGTGCTTGATGCCATATTCGAAGACTTTCATTTCCTTGCTGAGACTATAGGCAAGAGGATCTGTGTTCATCTCAACAAACCTAACATGGAACACAAGGTAAATAGACATGATAATATAAGATTGAACCGGTTTCTATTTTTTCTTCCTCCATTAGAAAATACTTTACAGTAATTAATTTTCACAGAGCTGCATTTCATCAGCAGGAACTTCAAATCTCATGTAGCCAATTAGTTTGAATGATCTTTTTTCACTGTTATGTTAAGTACTTTACAGAAATGTTAAACTTTCTTATTGCAGAAAAAATAATATACAGTACCTGTATTAGAAAAAAGATCTTAAGTGCATGTTTATATTCTTTATTGTGTGTGAAAATGCAGTAGGAAACAGTGATGGCTTATTCATAGAGACTGTTTAAGAAACTGCTTTAAAGATAGAGCTAACATGATGTAGACAGTGTTATGACAATTTGATCTGTTTTAAAACTTATAATGATGACCATTGCCTTCAAGCAAGATATGCCATGATTGGTACTTGATATCCTCTAAGAAGAACTGAACTACAATAAGTTAATCTTAAAAAGTATTATCATTGTTGTCTCCTCTAACAGTGTGTTTATTACAGCCGTACCCTGACCTGTGTGCACGATGCCATTCTGGAGGACCTTGTTTTCCCCGCTGAGATCGTAGGAAAGAGGATCAGGGTTAGACTTGATGGCTCCAGGCTCATCAAGGTCCATCTTGACAAGGCTCAGCAAACCAACATTGAACACAAGGTAAAGAAAAACACTATTTTAAGATTCTTGGCATAAAATTTGAGAATTGCTGCACCTGTGTTCTTGCACCACATCCAGAAAACAAACACTTCTACATTGTCTAGACTCACTGGCCAACCTGCCATTGATTACACCTTAGAGAATAGAGTATGAATCTACAGTTACTCAGCCAGTTGGCCCCCTTGACCAGTGACAAAACATGACTAGTCTTGTCCCCAAATACAATAATGTGAGCTGGATCACTAAAAGTTTTCTCACTGAATAAAAATCGAGTTCATTTGTTGGATTTTCATAACACTTTGATCACTAAACCAAATTCTCATTCTTCAGTTACTTGTTCAACAAGATCTTACTGTGTATATAAAACAATTTTCAACACATTGTCCAGAGGGGAATGTTTATGATGCCTGACCTTTGTATTTTTGTGTTACACCGCTCCTCCATTCTGTCTATTGTTGCCTTACAAAGCACATGGCCACAAGGATACAAGTTTTGAAGAGGGGGTACTCAGTGGTTCTGTTTTATTGCTTGCTTCTCCAGGTTATATCTAGACACTGTTGTTGGACTTAAAACTCAATTCACTAAATCCTCTCGGTACTGCAGCACTGCCAGGATTGAAAGTTTCTGGTCAGTCATGCAGAATTTTCCTATTGAGGAAAATGTTTTGTAAATATAACCCCACAGCTTTGGTGTGGCTGGCCATTAGGAGCACTGCAGGTGGTATCATTGAGGCCGTCTTCCGAGTGTAATGATGTGTTAACACCCACCATGTGTGGAGACAGACTGCACACTGGAAAATTGCCGCACCTGGAAATGTGAGGATTTTCAAAAATGACACGAACTTTTTTCTGCTTCTTGGCGGATTACACTATCAAGGGTTCTGGTATTAAGAGGATTTAGTGTAGTGATCACTTGCTTTGGCCTTTTACCTCTTGAATTTTGTTTGCTTTCTGCTATGATTGTCTGGGCGATAACTCAGGCACTTTCTGATCTAGGAAGGTGAAATTTTGATACAGTTTTGACCGAGTGTTTTGGCATTTATTTATCATTTACCCATTTTATTCATGGTAGAGGGTGATGTAGATTACCTCTCTTCTCTTCTTTTTCCCTATCACTTTTCTTCTTTTCCTCTCACTTCTCTCTCCTTTTTTCCTCTTATCTTTCTCTCCTCTTCTTTTTACCTCTCAAAAAAATAACCCAGGTAAAATTATACTGAGAGGTGGGAAGATAGATGACATCACCAACTTTGATGCCAAGTTAGTGTGACAGGTCTCAACCACATCTTTCACTAGATGAGCTGACCCTGCTTACTTCATCCTTATAATATGCTCCATAGTCTCACTCAGATTATGCTATGGTAGTGTGGCAGTACCTAGCACTTTATCAAGGAGCTTTTAGTCTTCGGGGGGGGGGGTGCGGAAATAGTGTTCGTGTGTGTGCGCTTCTGTTTTTCTGAGTATCTTGCGAAGGCAGTAATTTGAGCAGAGATTTAGATTTTGGTGAAAGTTGATCATAACTTAATAACATTCACTCTCTCTCAGTACAGTATTCAGGAACTGGCAATCAACTTGGTGATCTTTGAATTGAGTGATGTATGTACTGAAGCTAATGGGGGATGTGTTTCTGGAGAAAAAAATGATAGCTAAACGAGGAATAATATCCGTGAAGGCGTGTAATTGGTTATCCAAGTCGTCAACTTGTCGCTCAGCAGTACTCGGAGTGGGCGAGACCGGGCTGTGAACTGGGTTATTATTCAACTCGAAATTTGGGATAGATATACGTATTTTTCTTCATTTTCATTTACACTGTCACATGCAGACACAATCATTTATACAGAATGTGTCAAAAAAATATCATAAGATTAAAAACATACAGGTAATGAATATTTCTTACATGCTGGAAAGTTAGCCCACAGAACTAAATTATTACCAAGTGTCACTGCAGTATTTATTTATTTTTTTATTATTATTATTTGTATATATTCCTCACATTTATTGGTACAAAACACACACGACACAGTTCATCCGGGCAGTCTCCAAGCTGACTCGAGAGACGAGTGCGGCTGCTGCCTGTATGCTGTGACGTCACATGGGGGGAAGGAGAGTGTAGCTGACCACAGTTACAGCCTTAATACATATGTTCACTTTCCATATTACAGTACTGTACTGTATTGATGTGCACTTGGAGTACAGAATCCCCAGTTTTGCCGACAATACTCTCAAATTGTTCCCAATGAATCGAAGACTGACGATTATTAAATAAGAAAGGGTGTTAAAAATTTTAGACCACAAACCGGAAAATCACTAAGTGAACGATTGTTGAAGAAGGGATGTCTGTACAGTACTGTGTATAAACAGTATTTTTAGTGAATATCTTTTATTTGTCCATTCTCTCCCATCACTCGCTACACTACAGTAAGTTTCTTCCTTGTGTTGCACCTTTAATATCTGTTGAAAAGGCATCGGTAACCGTCTCCCGATCATTACACGGTACAGCGAGAGAATAGAATACCTTCCCGGGGTTTTGATGAATCCGTCGTAGACCGGTTGAGACATTCGACACGCCTGTGGTGCTCATAAACAGCTGGCAGGCCTGTGTTGAGTTGACAGGTTTCATTATACTGTACAGTACTTAGATCAAATCTGGGAAAATATTCAGTCTCTGTAATTAGGAAGCTATAACACTACTCTTTTAATCTCTTCAACTATATTTTACTGCTGACGTTAAACTTTAGTGAAGTTTTTTTTTTTGCGAGTCCAAGACTAACTAACCCAACCGTCCATCCTATGATGCCAAATATTTCAACTTTGTGTCTGACAAATTAAGGTCAAATATTCCATCTCAACCAGGACTTTATTTAGTTTTACGGAATACTTATTCTCCAGTTATTTAAAGTTATTAAAGAGATAATGCAACAATGTTTTATGTACAATAATATGATGATGACTTACTTTAAAAATGATTTCTGATTGTGGACTCTAAGAAGACCTGAATTCATTATACATTGCATGGAAAAGTACTGATGATAAATTAGAATTAATACTTGGTAATTGTTTTGCAGATTGACAAGTTTACTGCCGTCTACAAGAAATTAACTGGCAAAGAGACGAATTTTGTTTTCCCTGATACTTATTTAATAATGTTAAGATAAAAGATAAAAAATGTGGAGTAGTTTTCCTTTATTCCTGAATTATGGTTAAGGCATTGTACTGCTGTCACTTGAAATATGAATAAATATGACTTAAGATTGACACTTTGTTAGGGACAGTGAGGATACAGCACACACTATACTAAACCTTCAATGCTTCTGGTACTGCACTTGACAGTCTTCACTTGCCCAAATATAAAGTTAGGTGCTTGTTTATAACTGGGTGAACAAAGGACTTTTAGACAGGTGGTGAAAACTAACCACTTAGCCACAGCATCTTTGAATAAGAAGTTATGATTGAACTCAGCTTTACTAGTCTGGATTAATGAAACTCTTTTTTCATTTTTACAACTGTATTTTTTGAGGTAAAACTTAACAATTCTGTAATATTTCATGTTTTATCCAAATTAATCAGATATACATTTGTTGGATCATACCGACACCTATGGTAGTAGTCCATTTATACTGTATCCACAAAAAAAACTGGAAATACAGGAACAATACTGCATTACTATGAATTGGAACATGTCAGTTCAGTGTTTATGATTATCATAGGTGATTTTCACGGGCTCTCTCAGTCTGCTGCAGAGGATGATGAACACCTGACCCAGTCCATTGTTAACTGATGTTCCATATACTTGAGTTGCTGTCAACATAGCAGGTGGTGGTGGTGGAAGGCTAACTCAAGTGCATGAGCATAAATGCTTTGCTGATAAACTGAAGGAGTTGCTGCTTCACACACACTACACCTTTGTTATGGGGGGTGCAGTGCACTATACAGTAAATAGATTCACTCGCATAAGTGTTATGTTTTTATATAAGTGACAAGTTTGTACAGTTTCATAAAATACCAGTAAATGTTTACAGCAAATAGCCAGAAGTGGGTATGTACAGTACAGGGTGGTGCTTAAGTTGCTTTATTGAGAACCAACATTCAAGTTGGAAGTTCTCAGTAAAGCAACTTATACTCCACCCTGCATTGTGCCCCGGGAAACACCAGAAAGAGTGGACTGCCTTGTCCCATTACTCCATCTTAGTGATGAGTGTGATACTAGTCTAGCGTAGACGACGACATGATGGGTAACTAGAGGCTGTTGATAAACGGGTAGTAAACTGTATTTGTACTGTCGGTGTCTCGTGCCATTTAGGGTCTAACTTTTTTCATAGATTCTGTGCTAAAGATAATTAAACTTGTAATTAATGGTTCAAAAGTATCTTATATACACCAGAGGGCAAAGGTGCTCATGGTATTTCTCTGTGTTCCCGTGAATAAAAAATTTCTGGAACAGGTTAACCAATACAGTATTGATGAAACCATAGACAGGGAAGCTGCATGTACTAAACAGAAAGTACTGTTGATTAATAGGTTATTATATAAGTATTAAACTATGTTGGTCAAAAGACATTCTTCAGCTGTAAGTTAAAGATGTTATTGAAACTTAGTGGGTAGGTTGGGTGGGTGTTACTGCCCCCCTTACCCTAAGCTTATACAAATTCATTATTACACATTATTGATTACTCTAACTGGATATTTGAGGATACTCCATATTTTTATTCATACAGTTAGATGGGCATACACTTGCTTCCTGGTTAAAAGGTGTATTTGGGGCACTCCATTACCACCCTGTATACTATACTACAACTTGTATGGCTTCAGAGCCACTTGGCAGGATTTGTCGGCTCAGCTGTATCATAATTGAATTTTTTTAAAGCCTCTCAAATAGAATCTACTCTTGATTTATATTCCTTCCCTACTATGATACTTTACAAATGTATCTGATACTTTTGGCAGGTATCTAGATTCAATTTTATCTACTGTACTCAATATCATCTTTCCTTCTTTGTGGTCAACCCTTTTAGGACAAGTTAATAATGGATAGCAAGAGGTATGTTCCTCTCATTGTAAGAGATGACGTTTTTCAGTGAATATAAAGCGGTTATGAGCCGTTAGTTCGTGTATCTTACTCAGCCATAGTAGTTGCCTTGTGAGATGGTTATGGAACTGTTTCTGTTTCATGAAGGACGGCCTCAAGGTGTTTGTTCAGGGGGTGAGGTTTTGGTTGTGTTATACTGTACTAGACCTGTAAGTGTTGATTCTAGTTTGTAATGGAAACTTCATTTTCATTTTTCCCTTTTCGTTTATACACATTTTGTTGGGATCTTTGTGGGGAACCTTTGTGCGAGTCAGATGATACGGTCTTCATTGAGGTCCAGGATTTTTTTTTTAAGGTTTTTGGTAGTTGATCGAAAATTAAACTCTTGTCAACATTGGTTATTACCACCAGTGCTCAGTGTCATGTTAGGTGTTTCACAATAAGGTGAGTGTTTCTAGGTTTGGAACTCTTTGTTGCACATTTTCGTGGTCATTTCATATATCTGAGTCCTTTGTTTCTCCATGGAGCATATTATTATGAGGGTTTTTCACCAGTGACTCAAAAAAATAGCTCGGTGTATTGTTTTCCCATTTTTTCTTGGCTAGACATTCTGTTTTTCATGTCCTTATTCACCCATCTTTTAGTGTAGATTACTTACAGTAGGTCTCTTTTGGATGCCTGGCTCTGACCTGTACAGAACTGGCTCAGATGCCTTATTTAATGGTCTTCTTTAGAGATCAATGAATGAGCTACTGCTACCCATTGTCCTGGGTCTTTCTTCTGGATATCAGTGGATCAATTTTTCCTGGTTCATACAAGATAACACCACAGAGGTGTATGGTTCAGGGGAGTTGCTGGTGAGCGTTATCTCTGTACCCAGCTCGTTCACTCTGTACAGTTGGGGTAAACTTCTGAGGGGTGCATCTGCCTAGTTTGGAGACTGTTACCCTCACCCATCACTGTTTTTGCTGGTATTCTCTAATAACTGCTGCCTGGTGGATGGAATATAGCTAGAAAGGAGAGAGTGGTCCTGAAATTTTGCTTTCCAGCTGAGCCTGTACTGTAGGTATGTGGCTTGAATAATCCCCCATCCTCTAAAAACTAAATTTGAATAGATTAGGCTTGGAATTTTACAAGATTGTGGCTTGTAGCTGGTGAATTATGTAGTGATTACAAGGGCAGGAGCTCTGTTAGACCTCCTGTCCTTACAGAACAACTGTGCATCTAATTTCTCTCTTGTGAGATTGATGTGTGAGAGGGAGAGAGAGGTCACCATAAGACAAGTTTCCCATAGCTCTGAGGTAATGTTTGATGAACTAACTCCATACTAAGCGTGTACACCACAGTATAATAATTTAATTTGTTGGGCTATTATTATTTTCATGGTTGTCATTTCTAAAAACTTTTCATCTTGGTATTGCATAGAAAACTGAAATGACATGTTCTTATAATTTTAATCTTGGTTTTGATAGGTTTCTGGATATATAGAATATAAATGAGTTTGTGATACAGTAACCATTCTTGCCAAATATATCCAAAGGTACAAAAACACATCAAGTTTGTAATCATTGTTTTTTCCAATATAAACGTAGCATACGGTAAATTTTGAATTACTTATGCTGTGTTTAGAAATGCCTTGAGATTAACTTTTACCGGGCAATATAACCATACGAGTAAATAACGACCGAATACCCATGTGACAATTATACAATACGAACACTGAATACAAGTCTCTGGAATACTGTATGTTAAATTCATGTTCAATGCATCATAAAACATCAGTTGTTTTACAATGTGTGGTGGTGCTCCAGGCCCACCATAAGCATCCTCTAGATAAGGTACTGTACTGTGGTCCGAGTACATATATGTGACAAACACCACTACCTTTCTCAACTATATCTTGGCATTTTATTTCCTATGTGCTTTAGTGCAGCGGTAGTGACTTAGTAAGTATCTGACTTCTGATACAAAACTTGATTTACAAGAACGTGAAGTTTGGGTGAAGATAAGAAATTGTATCCTCATATTACTGTCACCAATGCCATTATCATAGTGGGAGATATACTGCACTATGCAGCCTTAATAAATTTGTTGGAAAATATCTAGACAATCTCATGAAAGAAGAGATTTTAAAAGAGACTGGTAAATTAAAGTAAGGCTACTGTACTGTATATGAAAAATTACGGTGGATGTAGAACAGTCAATTGAATGAGAAGAGGTCGTGAGGGAGAGAGATGTAAATGGTGTATGATGGTCAAAGAAAAACGTGGGAGAAATAATTTAAACTATATCAGTGATGAAAGGAAACTACCAACATGAGGTGCGGGCCGTGAGGGAGGGAGACTCACATAAAAGAGATGTTGATGAATGCTAGAGAGATGATGATGGCTGTATGAAGGCAACAGAGAAGGTCATATCGAAGATGAAAAGTTAAGAGAGGAGATGTGGTGATTCATAAGTCCTTGTATGCAATATGTGAGAGTGAGAGTGGAATAATGATAAGTCTCCAAGGCCAGGATTGAATGGACTCGGTGACCGTAATACAGTATTATGTAAAGTAGGAAGTAGAACATATTGTAAAATATATTTAGGAATAATTCTGCTGGGTGTGGATGATCAGGTATTGAGTAGGATGGTCCTGTAAAGAAGATAATAAAAAAGGGATAATAAATTCGTCAGTATAGGTTAGGTTTGTGTTGATCAATTATCTTGAGCGAGGAGGAGTTCAAACATGTAACAAGCACGCGAGTAGACAAACACTGAGTTGATAGTCTTAGAAAAAACCAGTTATTGACAGTGACAGATCCACGCCGCTGAGGAGTATGTTTGCGTATGTGAAGTGGAGTGGGTCTGGCAGGAGTGGGGAACTTCCGGGTTGAGATTAATATTCGTATGTTAGACTAAACACAAACAACTACAGTAACTCAAGGGTGTATAATGTTACTGTGGCTGTTTAATGTCTCTGGTAAAGCGTAGTGAGAGAAGTGCTAATACTGGATAATTTGACCACAAGACAGGGTCACCAAACGTCCTAGGCACGATCTATAAATCCCTAAAATATGGAGTCGAAATATTTATTATAGGATAGACGTATTCAACCATAGCTACGGGCACACACGACCCAGGCAGGCGAACGGGCACTACTTTCATATTCTCGTCGTGATCTGTGAGACAACACTACTACCAGACAATCAATCACAAGTTGAATTAGAATTAAGCGAATATTTTGCTAAAACAATTCCTTACAAATATTTTACTTGACAGACTACAGATAAAAGAAATTGTACTCCCCAAGGGCTTATAAGGATCGTCACCACAGAACAATCCCAGCCAGGGTAGCCGATAGTCTCCACTCTCAATGAATAAGTTAAGGTTATCCTCCAGGTTAGTTCAGTATCCTTAATGTAATATATTTTATTCTGGCGACGGGTGACACTGCCCGTCATCTCCCGCCAGACGTAAAGTGTACAGTACAGGTGATGTGTAACTACCGGCAGTAGGGTGAATTGCTGCCAACATCATCAACAAGCTATTGATTCTGTCTCCAAATGGGCAGAACTATGAGTTTTGTTTCTCTTAAGAAAACACTCGTTCTAGATTCCAATGAATACGATCTTGTTAAGAAATTGTTCCGGACCTCAGTGTGTAAGGTTAACTCGCTTTGTATCCGAAACAAGAGTTTTAGAATTTACTTACTGTTTATTTTACTCTTCAGTGAGGGAATACAGCTACAACATCTTAGTTTAAAAGCAATGCATATATTGAAACTTCCTACATTTGTAAAGCAGATCGGTAGACTGTCCACTATATTTCTACCGTGTTAGACCAACCCCTTCACTACAGGACGCCACTTTTAAGATATATACTTGGCTAACACCAGACGATTTATTCAGGACAGAAACCCCCACGTATCCAAGGAGTTAAACACTTCATGACTTTAGCTTCGTGTAAGTACAGGAGTATCTCGTTTATCATCAGCCTTGAATTTGTATGTAGAAAGTGAAATTCTTCCTCTTGAATTCCTTAGAGTCCCACTAAAGTATTCTTCTGTGATCAGCAGACAATCGACGTCGCTGACATACAAATGTATTATGAATTTAAAGTGGATACTCTACTTTGTACTAACTATTATATACATCAACTCTCCACTTGGCACGTAGATCAGAAATATTTCAGTAAAGAATCATGCTGGTATTTTAGACCTACATTATTCATAACAGGAAACTCCCTATAATCAAGTACTGTCACATCTGTACCCCAAACACCTCTCCCAAGCTTTCTCCTGTTGCCCATCACACCTCAGCTTGTCACCCAGTTATATACACATGGAGAGGAGACAGCTGGTGGTGTAGGCTCACCAGCTGCTCATCTCTCTTCACACATTGAGAAATATGCTTGCAGTGTTCTGGTTAATGCTTCTATATATACAGCCAATATAACTAACAATGAAGAGAGCGTTGATTCTAATTTACGATTGTTCCCAAGATACACCTCATCAACACTGTAATATTTTAAGGTAAACTTGTGGGAGATTATTGAGTATATATCGACATTACATTCACTAATGATTAGTATCCAATGTTGGCTTTACCATCACTATGTTGTGTTGGGTGCCGGCCACTAGTGTGATGCTTCAGTAGCCTTCACCATCTCCATCGTACCGTTTCATCTAAAAAGTTTTCCTTACGCAAGATTTTCATCCGATGATCAATTTCTTCATTTTCACTCAAAAAACACACGTTTTGGTCATTGATATCGATTCGTGATAATAAACTTGAAATAATTAAACCATCAACGTAATACGATAACAACTAGGCTATGGTGGAGCCTCTTTGATCAGGTTATAAATTAATGTCACACTAATAATAGTAGTAATTTAGTATAACACACGAGAGTATTATGCCACACTTACACCCTCTTGATTGTGTCCCATTAAATGTTAAATATATACCTGAATACAGTATACCAAATACACTGTTACGTCGACGTTACCTCAACATCCGCAAGCTTGGAAACGAAGAGCCTTTTCTGACACTCGTCTTAGCAATATACGAATTCTGCTTCGTCAAAAATGTATAAACCTTCACAAAGAAATTTACCATTTTAGACGAAATCTTAAATAAACTCACAAACCATGTCATAGGAACAAATTGAAGGTATATCTTAACTAAAGAAGATGGTAGGTAGGTTGGTCGAGATGAAAAATATGGTTGGGCGTGAGAGAGAAGTTGGAGACGATCCAGAAATATTCAGTACTTCCTGGGATGTATTTTTAAACAAAGATGGAGGAATAAATATGTTGAGTTATATGAGGGAGTTCTGACAGACAGATGGCAGGTGCCGTGAGGAGTGATGGGGTGTAAAAATGTTCAGTTTAGAAGAGTGTATTTGGATTGGCAGTGTAGCCGACTCTCGCGTACTCTACTGAGGGAGTTAGCAAGTAATGGATAAGAGCTATATATGGAAGACGATGTAGACTACGAAGAATATATAGAAAAGAGAGTATAGGAGAGGTAATTACGACTGACGAAAACCGTAATAATCGAGAAAAAATGAGTAATTAGATGTTATGGGTAATTTGGAACAACGAAATAGAATAAAAACAGGATGAAAGAAAGTACATGAAGGAAGTACTAAAGAGTAAAGAAAGATTAGAAAGTGGAAGGATAGAGTGAGAGAAAGTGGATGGTGGAGGCGTGAGTGAGTGGATGGTTGAATGTGTGTCGTGCACGGGAAAGGAATGCCAAGAGGCGGGTGACCTTACTGTACTACTGCCGGGCCGGGACTGTAGCGGGAAGCAGCTTACTGAACACAAACAAAAGAGGTACCATACTGCAGTAAATCAATGGGTGTTTATTCCTGCATACAAGACCGCTAAAGCACTACTCAGTAAGATCTCTAGTACCATTCATTGTCTCAGGCAGTTGTGTAAACGGATTTGACGCCACAATAGATCAATTGATGTTCATGTTTGTGTACAAGACAGCTAGAACAGGTGATTCATTCAATAACATTCTCATGCAAGTTCACACTAATTCATGATAGACAGCGCAGGTATGTGGTGTACAGTGCAGGTATTTAATGTACATAGACAGTACAGGTATAGAGACTATGATACACAGCAAATCGATTCAAAATCAACAAGGATAA
The DNA here is from genome assembly GCF_018991925.1 of Homarus americanus. Taxonomy (NCBI): domain Eukaryota; kingdom Metazoa; phylum Arthropoda; class Malacostraca; order Decapoda; family Nephropidae; genus Homarus; species Homarus americanus. Next base: position 1,449,915 of record NW_024724693.1, read on the forward strand.
ATAATTTAATCGAAACAACTCACCATATGTTTTTTTTTTCAAGTACTGTATGTAGAGTCCATAGTGTGTACATATGGATGGTCTTGTCAGTGAGTTGTATCTAGTTCACGTTTCTTGGAGTAGGTGAATGAAGACGAGTGTGGCAGAGTTTATAAAGTCCTGAGTCGATACAGCGTCGGGCTCACTGCCAAGGATTCACCGGGGAGATTTTAATCGAAGTTCAGGTGATTTATCGTTAAAAACCTTCTGTAAAAGCACTGTTGTTAACCAAATCAGATATTATTGTTTAAATACGTTCTTCAACTCACGCAGATATTCTTGTAACCTAAGTTGTTAATTTAGCAAAGTATTTTTAATAGAATAATTATGTTAATTATGTTCTCTTCCTTAAATATGATATTATCCGGTGAGATATATTGAATAATTGTTCTTCAAAGAATGTATCATTGAAGATCTTGTATGCTCACCCAGGTGCCTCACTCTATGTAAACAACAGCTCAATTTCTCTTCTCACACGAGCTATTCTGTAATTACTGCATGTTGGTGCCAGTAGCACTCGAGGTAAACATATAATATTTCCTTGGGTTTGCTCATTACCTGCTGGTGACATCTCCCTCCATCTTTGTCAGTATTTTCCGTGTGTGGTGAGAGGGTTGGGGCGGAAGAATCAATAAGAGGGGCGGAGTCAGGGTACGCGAGGAGGGGCGGGGGGGAAGGGGTGGTGGTGGCGCCGATCATCAGCAGGTACTCTGGGTCCGTCTGGCGGGCTCCTGCCGCCACCCTCCTCTGTACCCACCACCATACTGTACTCCGTCACGTTACTCACAACACCGTTACCGTCTCGTCAACATTCATTCGAGATTTAAAGTTTTCCTTTCTCTTTTTTCTTCTTCTTGAGGTCATCCGTCCTCCCACAGCTGACGAGCTATTTCCAGTAAACGCGCTGCCAAATGTTCGATATCTTGAAAAAAATGTGTCAAGAGTATTTCAGGCTCGGCGACTTCATCCATAAATTAACATAGCATATGTGATTCTTTTTTCGGTTTTTCTTACGGATCGAATCCCGTCGTTGAAGAACCTCGCGCTCCGCTGCTTTTACACGACCATTTCTGGCAAAGGAAGTTTTGTACTCTGCTCTTGGCCAAGATTCATCCCTGACCTGCCCCCCCCCTTCCCGCCCTGAGCATCTCAGATACTGTGGTGGTAGCAGTTCAATGGTGGGGGGCCAGGGAATAGGTGGGGGAGAGAGAAGGGGAAGAGAGAGGAGGAAGATAGAGGGGGGAAAGGGGGCCGGGAGGGAAAAGAAGGGGGGAGGGTACGTTCGCCGGGAACCCTTCATGCACTCAAGAGTAGCGGCTTTATTCCCTGTTTTCCTTTTTATTTTCCTCTTCAGCGTTCCTCAGTGTCCCCGGTGAGGTACACAGACCCACCACAGCTCACCTACTTAACAAATGTAAACACGTAAATACTACTTCCTTATTACTAACACCTGTTAACAGATACAGTAACAGTCGGTGGATCGCTCTGTATAAACAAGACCAGAGTCCGGCACCGTCCCTTGTAGATACATCAAACACTAAGGTAAAGTTTGGCATATATGTAACCAAACCAAAACACATCTAATTAAACTCTCTAACTATAGCTCGGAATTAACGTACTCTAACCACTCCTATACAAACCAACCTGAACCTAACCTATTTTAATCTCGACATTAATATACTGTACATACGTAATAAGTCACTGAGATTGATAATGACCTTGATGCGGGTCACAAATCCTGGAGGAGGAAGATTACAACATTCATATACGCGGAAAATTTGTTTCTAAAGCAACGAAACATGAAACAGTATCTGACCTTTGTGTTATCTCGTATGTATACAGTTCTTGGTATAGTTTTGTGTCGTAGTATGATCAATTTCGGTGTTCTACTTGCCACAGTCAGTAATATATATATCAGTTGAGCTAGGTTGTTATAACTTCATATACCGTATACTTTGGTGATGACAGACGCACAAGTTTCAGTGAGGACAGACAGATCGGTTTATATACCTTGCCAAGCTTCGCTGTTTGATCTTGGTGGTACTTTTCCAATTCCGGGCAGATTGAATGAGGGGCGTGTCTGCCTTTGTCGTCTCCTGTCCTGGCCATCGACTACTGTTCCTTCATGTGTGTGTATGTATGTATGTATGTATGTATGTATGTATGTATGTATGTATGTATTGCCTGTGCCTGTAGCTGTAAGTCTATGTGTTGCCTCTCGCTATTTGTGTTTCCTTCGTCCATCTTGGCAAGGAAAGCCAAGCGACAGACGGAGATAAGAGACGGCTGCCATACATACTTGCTAAACGCGTTACATCACCTACAATGTCCACCCTGCAGCGTTCATTTCCCATATCAGCATAGTTTTAAAAGGTACCTTGTGTTATAACCCGAAATGTGACCTCACTTGTATAAATTAGTGATGTGATGAGCCTTAATAGACTCTTGACCTAACTATTAGAGTTTGGGTTCCTAATGGTCATCAATTTTAATTAACTTTATTATTATCATATACCAATCCTAATAATTAGTATATGTTGGGGCCCGTTAGGACTGGGGCCCATTTAAACCTGCAATCAATATTTCAACGTAGGGACCACCAAGGCTTGTGGGTTGTTAGTGTGACGAGGGACCTTGGGAGCTGTGGTCCCTTCCAAGGCAGGAAAGGTTGCCCTCTCACTGGCTCAAAGGATTTACCCAAAGATATTTTCGTCCGGTAAGCTTCCTGTCCTCACCTTAACCTAATCAAGTGTGTGTAGTCAAACCTTACTTCATCCAATGTAACTTAAACTAAGCTAACCTAACTTAACCTAATCTATGGTACTTAAACTAACCAACTTTAAGCTAATGTAATATATTCTAATAAATATTAAACATATAAGCTAAATAAACCTAACATTTAATTTAATGTAACTTAAGTTAATCTAATGCAAGCTAAGTTAACCTAACCCAAGTTCAAATTAACTAAGATAATTTAAACCTAACCTAAACTAAAACGCGTGGGGTGGAAAGTTGAACGTAACCTCACCTTCCTTCATTATGTATTCCTCTCACACCCCTACACTCACTAATGAACACCTCGGAGCTAAAGTATATTCCAGCGGCAACTCCGACGTCGTTCTCAATATTAAATCGACGATGAAACAATGTCAGGACGCTATTTTAACGTGAAATTGAAACAACAGTTGACTAGGCTACTGGAACGGGTGTGTGTGTGTGTGTGTGTGTGTGTGTGTGTGTGTGTGTGTGTGTGTGTGTGTGTGTGTGTGTTAGCTGAAAGTAATAGGGTACATGTAAAAAAAATACTCTGTAAAGCGACTAATCCAACATTTAATCTATTTGAACATTGGGTAATTTTCATTTGGTAGCCTAAATGAACAGCAATTGCATGCCCACACACACACACACACACACACACACAAAAGACATTCATTCACTTCATTCTTCCTGCTATGAAACATTTATTACAGCAGAAAGACTGAATGAATGACAGTAATTGATGAGCGCCTTTTGTGTGTGAGTGTTCCGGTCACGCTGTCATTATGGCGGCAGAAGACGAGTTAACACATACTGTACAACAACTGTATTTCTCTTAATATTTCATAGTCAATGTCCAAAGTTCTTACTAGTCTATTACAGGCACTGGAATACCTTAGTTGTTGAAGCGTAGTAATATACGATGACATCAGCAACATTAAATGAAAACTAATGATAATAATGAACAGTAAAGATAAATGATATGTAATTTTCACTTCAAATAACTTCCTTTGTTACCGCGTTGGTGTCAGCTGTCAGCCTCACACCTCTCACAGCACCAGTCACACATCTGAAATTTTACTTATTGCGCAATAACTTCTGCTGGAATTTAAACCATATTTTTTTCTGAATTTGAAGGGTGTTCATTTTTATCTATTTGTTTTTGTTACGCAGAATTTCATACAGTTTTTCTATTGGGCAGTAAACTATCTAGAGCCACAGTTGAAAAAATTATCAATGCCCCGTCGCCAAAATCCAGTACAGATTAATTATTGATGACCACCAGCACACACGGGTGGCTGACACTCGGCTTGGGACGTTGTATAGACAAGCTGGGAAACGGGAACAGATTAAACTGAATCTCTTTATTAGTAATGCGTAAAGGTCTTTGCTAGTCCATGAACAAGCAAGTTACATTCTGACGTGAGGGTTATCTAAAACAAGTACATGGGATACAGAGTCAGGGATTATTAAACTCTGTGGTTGTAACCTTCTGCAGCCTTGGGAGTGATGTGTCAAGTGAACAATGTCATACTTGTGTTATGCTTCGTCTGCCTACTGGGGGCTGACATAGGCCCTTTGTGACGTCAGCTGTCTTTCTTAGACTAGGTCAGAAACTCCAGACCGAAAGCTATCGTATCAAAGACATTCGAAACGAGTTAAAACGTTCAGAACCAACATTAAGTGAACTAAAACGTAACAAAGACCTGATTTACATTATTCGCATTAATAGTTAAAGTCAGCAAAACAGTGAGGCGTCAATGATGCTTTTAGCGCGCTTTACCTTAGTTGAAATCTACAATCAAGTAGTTGTCAGACCTTTAACACAATTGACAAGAGAGATCAACGAGGAACTGTTGTGTTTGTTAAATATTTTATCTGTTTAAGAATATCACTGTGAGACCCTGAGATTATTTCAAGTCGGTGCTCGGTAAGTGATCCACGGTACAGAGGAGTATAAATGGAAGTCAGGGCTAAACAAAGGGGACATTACAAAGGTACTCAAACTATCCAACCAGGAGCGAACTCGTAACAATGGTTTTAAATTAGACAAATTTAGATTTAGGCGCGAAATAGGTAAACACTGGTTTGGAAACAGAGTAGTGGATGAATGGAACAAGTTACCAAATATCATCATTAACTTGAATACGCTGAATAGCTTCAAACACAGGTTGGATGCTTATAAGAGCAATAGGGGTTGGGTGTATACGGGACTGCCCAGTATGGGCCAATAGGTCAGCTGCAGTTTCCTCCATTCTTGTGTTCTTGTGTAGTGTATGTACTAACCTGGACTGCATGCTGCAAGACCTTATAGTTATTAATTAAAACGCAGTCGTACAGTATAACTTCAGCAAGAGATTGTGTGGAGTGAACAGCCCACCACACCCTATGAGGCTCGCCATTAACGTTAAGGTAATGATGTAAACCAGTAGGTGCTTCATGTCTTGTGGGTGACTGTGAACTGATTGCCGCCCCCTACTGCATCAACACTTAACCCCTTGAGTACGACGACATAACCCCTTGAGTACGACGACATAACCCCTTGAGTACGACGACATAACCACTTGAGTACGACGACATAACCCCTTGAGTACGACGACATAACCCCTTGAGTACGACGACATAACCCCTTGAGTACGACGACATAACCCCTTGGTACGACGACGACTTGGGTACGCTTGACGCGCAAGCCCTTGAGTACGACGACGACGACATAACCACTTGAGTACCGACATTGAGTACGACGAGTACGATAACCCCTTGAGTACGAGCACTTTGAGACGACATACGACGACGCATAACCGCGGACATAACCGCGGGTACGACGACGCAACCTTAGGTACGGCGCAACCCTTGACGCACGACGACGCCCTTGAGTACGACGACGCAACGCGCCAGTAACGACATAACCGCGGAGTTTAACCGAGTGACGACGACAACCCACTTGGTGCGACGACGCAACCCCTAACCGCGACGACATAACCATGAGTGCGACGACGCAACCCTAACCCTTGAGTACCGACTTGAGTACGACGACATAACCGCAGGTACGACGACGCAACATACGACGACATAACCGCGACGTACGACGACGACATAACCCCTTGAGTACGACGACATAACCACTTGAGTACGACGACACATAACCACTTGAACCGACACCAACCCGCCAGGTACGACGACGCCAACCCCTTGAGTACGACGTATAACCGCTTGAATTACGACGACATAACCGCGGGTACGACGACGCAACCCCTTGAGTACGACGACGCAACCCCTTAGTACGACGACATAACCCTTGAGTACGACGACATAACCGCGGTACGTACGACGACGACAACCCCTTGAGTACGACGACATAACGCATAACCCCTTGAGTACGACGACATAACCCTTGAGTACGACGACATAACCACTTGAGTACGACGACATAACCGCGGTACGACGACATAACCACTTAAGGTACGACGACGCATGGCCAACCCCAGAGTACGACGACATAACCACTTGGGTACGACGACGCAACCACTTGAGGTACGACGACGCAACCACTTGGGTACGACGGCACGCCAACCCTTGGGTACGACGGCATAACCCGCCCAGGTACGACGACGCAACCCCGCAGGTACGGTACGACGACATAACCACTTGGTACAACCACAACCACTTACGACGACGCAACCCCTTGGGTACGACGACCAACCCCTTGACGACGCAACCGAGTACGACGACATAACCCCTTGAGTACGACGACGCCAACCGCGAGGTATAACGACGACGACATAGCCGCGAGTACGACGACATAACCACTTGGGTACGACGACACGCAACCGCGGTACGACGACGCAACCCCTTGAGTACGACGACATAACCGCACGACGACGCGACAACCCCTTGAGTACGACGACGCTTAACCGCGAGTACGACGACGCATGAACCCTTGAACCGCATAACCCCTTCCAGTACGTACGACGACATAACCCCTTGAGTACGACGACATGACATAACCCTTGAGTACGACGACATAACCACTTGAGTGCGACGACATAACCCTTAGTACGACCCTTGAGTACGACGACATAACCGACATAACCACTTGCGACGACATACGACGACGACATAACCGCGCTTGAGTACGACGACATTGGTACGACGACCTTGGTACACGACGCAACGCCCGACGACATAACCCCGCCAGGTACGACGACGCAACCCACTTGGTACGACGACGCAACCCGGGTACGACGACATAACCCCCTTGAGTACGACGACACCCGCTTGAGTACGACGGCATCCACTTGAGTACGACGACATAACCACTTGAGTACGACGACGCATAACCCCTTGAGTACGACGACGCAACATAACCCTTGAGTACGACGACATAACCCCTTGAGTACGACGACATAACCGCGAATACGACGACACTTAACCGCGAGAGTACGACGACGCCGACCACTTGAGTACGACGACATAACCCACTTGGTGACGACGACATAACCGCCAGGTACGACGACGCAACGCCGGGTACGACGACGCAACCCCTTGAGTACGACGACATAACCACTTGAATACGACGACGTAACGACGACGACATAACCCCTTGAGTACGACGACATAACTGAGTACGACGACATAACCCCTTGAGTACAGCGACGCAACGCCCAGGTACGACGACGCATAACCGCCCAGGTGCTTACGTGTACGACGACATAACCCCGAGACATACGACGACATAACCCCTTACGACGACGCGCTTATGAGTACGACGACATAACCCCTTGAATAGCCGCGCAGGTACGACGACGACGCAACCCCTTGAGTACGACGACATACGAGCGACATAACCCATGCGACGACACTTAACCCTTGAGTACGACGACATAGCCTACGACGAGTACGACGCCACATACGACGACCCCCCTTGAGTACGAGTACGACGACGCAACCCCTTGTGTACGACGACATAACCCTTGGCGACGACGAACCCCTTGACCCACTTGAATACGACGACATAACCCTTGGTACGACGACGCAACCCCGACAACATAACCGCAGAGTACGACGACATAACCCCACGACGAACCCCTTGAGTAACGACATAACCCTTTGAATACGACGACGCACGACACATAACCCTTGAGTACGACGACATAACCCCTTGAGTACGACGACGCTTGGTACGACGACGCATAACCCCTTGGGACGACATAACCCTTGAGTGCGACGACGCAACCCCTTGCGCCCTTAACCACGACGACATTGAGTACGACGACATAACCCCTACGATGACATAATCCTTGAGTACGACGACATAACCCCCTTGAGTACGACGACATAACCCCCTTGGTACGACGACATAACCACAGCAGGTACGACGACGACGACTAACGACGCCACTTGAGTACGACGACATAACCCAGGTACGACGACATAACCACTTGAGTACGACGACATAACCCCTTGAGTACGACGACATAACCACTTGGGTACGACGACATAACCCCTTGAGTACGACGACATAACGACGCTTGAGTGCGACAACGTAACCATGAGTACGACGACGCAACCGCGGGTACGACAACATAACCGCCAGGTACGACGACATAACCGCGAGGTACGACAACGCAACCCGGAGTACGACGACGCCGCAACCACTTGAGTACGACAAGCATAACCCGCTTAGTACGACGACATAACCACTTGCGACAACATAACCCCTTGAGTACGACGACGCAAACCACTTGAGTACGACGACATAACCATTGAGTACGACGACATAACCACTTGAGTACGACGACATAACCGAAACCCCTTGAGTACGACGACATAACCACTTGAGTACGACGACATAACCACTTGAGTACGACAACATAACCCCTTGAGTACGACGACATAACCCCTTGAGTACGACGACATAACCACTTGAGTACGACAACATAACCCCTTGAGTACGACAACATAACCCCTTGAGTACGACGACATAACCCCTTGAGTACGACGACATAACCCCTTGAGTACGACGACATAACCCCTTGAGTACGACGACATAACCACTTGAGTACGACGACATAACCCCTTGAGTACGACGACATAACCCCTTGAGTACTCAAGAGATTAAGTCAACATACTCAAGGGGTTAAGTCAACATACTCAAGGGGTTAAGTCATCATACTGAAGGGATTAAGTCAACATACTCAAGAGATTAAGTCAACATACTCAAGGGGTTAAGTCATCATACTGAAGGGGTTAAGTCAACATACTCAAGGGGTTAAGTCAACATACTCAAGGGGTTAAGTCAACATACTCAAGGGGTTAAGAGCAATGATTCCTGATACGGATCTGTTGAGTAGTTTTCTTTTCATGATAAATCTATTCATTACTAGTCAGTTAAAGTGTCAATGTCAGTACTCTCACCTGCCGTTCATGTATAAATTCCTCACACCAGCGGGGATATTAACTCTGGCTCGTGTTTGCTTCATGTGTTCAGCCAAGAGCCTATCCTGAGGCCCATGGGTTATTGAAATAGTTTATTTAGCCAGAATAACACAGATCCAAAATGAAGAACAACAATATCGACCTGGTGAAGCTTTCGGGGTGGGGATGACACGTTGTTTGTGATCATCAACAAAATCATCTCATATAGCAACTTAGTACCGTATATTTATCACCTCAGTAACCACTTCCATCCTACATCAAACACTTGTGTAAGATTGTGGATGCCGTTAATTTTCACATTGTTAGTTATTAGAGACGGGTCGTAACATGTGTTGGCGAGCTCCCTGTAACTGTGTTTTGGTGACTCAAGGTGATGGAAGTCTCGTTTCGTTGTCCTGTCTTGGCTACAGATGTTCCAGTGTATACGGCTGAGTGACCGAACATCTTGCTCAGTGGGAAGTTGTCAGTCAACACTTTTAGTCAAGGATACTCACGACAATAATCGCTGGGACGGAGTGATAGTCTGGCCGTGTTCTTGATGGGGAACCTTGGCGTATCTGTGTGTAAGTTGTGACCATCCGGGGGGAAGAATTACCCACATGAGCTGTTATAAAGTCATCATCTCGACACATGGTTCCTTGACACATATGAGTGAGGTGTGTACTGTACAGCCACTCTATGCACTCCTTCCTCTTATCAATCTTACCCGAGGCGGACAAGCATTGCCTATATTAATTCCCAATTTTAATACATTCGTTCATACTCTTATGCCACAAAAACTGTCTGGTTTGGAATTTATTAATTCCTGAGTCACATCTACATTTGGTGTATAAGAGCTTAAAAGGGTTTACACCATATGACCTGTGAGCCAGTCTGATGCAGCCTAGTGACTCGTCTATACGGGATACGGTCACATAACTTTCGCCTATAGCTTACTTGTTCTAAACTCCTGGCTGTTGTTTGACGTAACGCTAAAAAATAGATCTATTCTTATCAATCAAGTTAAAGATAAAACTGTAAATACTAGTCACACTACTTGTTCCGGTGAGCTTAAGCTTGGTGATCGAACAGTCACCCTCAGTGAGTAATTGTGGGTGACGACAGGGTGGCGCGGGAAGGGAAGAGGCGCAGTACGAGAGGCCAGGAAAGGATTTTAGTATGACATGTAATCTGGTTTTCTTCCTCATAATGTTTCAGCTCCTCTTTGGGAATTAACGTTACTGAACATGGGGTTATCAACACCCGCACTGGGAGAGAGAGAGAGGTACTCGATGCCTCTCACTAAAGGAGGATGACTGCCATTCTTCCAGTTACCTCGATAATTTCCTCACTCGTGGTTGACTCGTTAATGTTAACTCACCCTCAACACCTTTACCTGTGGCCTCATCTATTGCTGCGTCGTCGGTCACTTGGTTGGTGGCAGACCTCTCATCTGCAGACTCGTCCTTGGTCCAACACACTGGGCGTTGCTGCTGGTCAGTGTGTACAGCGCCACCAACAGTAAGAGAGCCTTAGGGTATTTCATTCGCCTCATCCGTGTGTGGGACACCGACGGCCCCTTCTTACCAAGTTACATCCTGTATTGGTCAAGTCATTTATCACGGCTGTAGAGCAACTACTGTACATCCTACCAGCTGCATCCCGGATCACGTGTTTGCCTCAGAAAACATCCCTGGGGAATGCATCCTGTCATCATGGACGTTAAATCTGTAAATATTGCCTTCGCATTTGCATGAAACTCCCTCGGCTCCTTCCTGGTATTATTGCATTACTTCTGTAATGCCACCGCATCAGTGCGAGGCTGTCACTTGAAGGGATGTTGTTCGCAACCTAACATATAAATTTAGGCATGTCCTCGTGCAGGAGATAGAGCATTGCGTTCACAGTAAGCTCATGCTTCCTGCGTCCAGCTCTACTCGACCGGTTGTCCCCTTTATCACTACAGACGTTACAGAAGAGCTCTTTAGCGCATAGCATTGACCGTTTCCCATAAAAATAAAGAATCTCCCAAGTTGGTCCTTTTGTGGCGCGAGAGTCGTCCTCCATGCCAGCACACGCAGGATGTCATTTGTGAGGCAGTGTGAGATGCTCAAAGGATCTGCCAGCTCAAAGGGAGGCGGTGGAACAGGAAATTTGGTCACCCTTGAGGCTCGAGTTATTTCGCATACATAATATGGCAAATGTATTAGTTTAGCTATAATACAAGATATCATTAAAGGAGGAATTAAACTTTGATAATAATTTAAGAGACCTCCGCCTTCCACAACCCCTCCCCTGGTGTGTGTAACATCTAGTAGAGTTGTCCTTATAGTGAGGAGAGTTAATGCGCCTCCATCATCCAGTATTCATAAGGAGAGAGGAGGCAGGCCATGACACATTTCTCACTTTACACTCCACTTGGACGGTTGTGACACGGGCGGTCTTGAGATGCACCAACATGAACAGAGTACTTTCATGTATAACACTTAACACCCATCATCTAAATGTAAACGGCTTACTGATTTCAGGGTCTCCACTAACCAAAGACATGTATATATTTTAATTTTTCGTTGTTGATACCTTAATCTTGAAGCGTAGTAATATAAGTGTGGTATTTACACAAACAATAGATACATCCGGTGGAATCCCGGGGGCTATTGGATGATGTAAGTATTTATCTGTTATTTGAATAATTATTGTTGCTTTATGTTGTTTCTAGATGGAGTGGAGTTATTGTATATATTAATATCATCTACCATACAGGTTGACCCAAGTAGATATCTCACGACAAACATTTAAAATAAACCATTGCACTGCTAAAAGGCGGTGTCACACTAGCATCTTTTCCATCATTTTCTTGCATTACTTTTCTAAATATTGTAATTTTTCTGAGTATGCTCTGTTACTCACACACACTAAGAACTATCACCCCAGTCTTTCCGTGTTCACAAACAAACACCAATATCAATAATTTCTTAATAATCTAGAACGACCAATTCACAAAAAACACAGCATTATTTTTTTTTAAACGATAGTAAAGAAATTAATAATAAAATAAACTGGGAGAATTCAATAAATTAGGTAGGTAATGAGCCAGTTGTGTTGCCTGGTGGTCACTCTCTCCTGCTTCTTGTGTCAATGTTCCTTCTGTAGTGTTCAACGACATCACCAAACGAACAAAACTATTTATCAAGACGTTATTTGTGTGTTATACTAAGTAACTAAAGCTTATAGCAGTGTAAGTGGAGTAGTTTGGTAATTAACGAAGACCGAATGTTGGCCCTTACTCCCCAGACGACCCAGGTAAGCACAGTACAGTATTTCATTATTAATTTATTTATTGTTATTGACACGGTGATAGTTAGGACACTATCCCCTAATAACCAGCAATTTACAGAACTTTTCTTACTTGTTACCTAAAAAATACCAAAAACTACACTCAGAAATTGCATTTTTTTTCTCTGTATTTTGTTGATTTGTTTCTCCCTGAAAAAGTCTACTACTGTAAATATTTGTATCTCGTCTGTTGCTAAATTGGCGGACAATTTTGTACTCATTTTGCTCAATATTTAATGCTTAATGCAATGGAGATAAAGTCTGGTATTATTATCGTTAAAGTCATCCGGCGTAACTTTAGGATATTAAGTTTTGTGGATTATATTTAAGTCATCCGGATATAGATTAGCCGACTGGGTCCACACAGTAGGTTAGGTTAGGTTGTTGCACTTAAGAAGCACTTCCAATTAGGTGGATAACCGAAACGATAATTATACCACCTAACCTAACCTCTATCGTGTAATACTATTCAACAGTAACTGGTACTTTGGACAGTTCCCAGACTCAATTTTAACGAAAGCGCTCGTGATATTTCCCCACCCTATAATACAAGATTACTTATTGTGGGTTAGGTTAGGTTAGGTTAGGTTAGGTTAGGTTAGGTTAGGTTAGGTAAGGTAAGTGTGGCTGGAAAAGTTATGGAAAGGGCGGTGGGAAGTTTTTGTCACCCCCCTCCCAAATAAAAAAAATAAAATAAAATAAAAAGTTGGAATTCCTCCTGTTTTTTTTTAATATTGGAGAGGTAAGAAAGGTTAGGTTAGGTTAAGTAAGTTAGTTTGGTTCTTTTTATGGTCGATAAATTGTTATACTGAAGTCGGGAGGTTCTCGGCCTGGAGGTCAACAGGGACGCCCGTGATGTTTCCCTTAAATACTTTTTCCTATAGTTGCTCTTTTTCTTAAATCTGTGTTATAAACTATGGTATTATTATTGTTTCAGTCATCCAGTGAATTTTAGGGAGGATCGGTTATGTTAGGATGGTTAGATATGGATAGGTTAAGTATGGATAGATTAGGTTTGATTACATAAGTTAGGTTAGATTTTTTTTTACGGGGATTTGGCCACTCAGGCACAGACCCACATCGGGGCCTGGGGGACGAAAATATAATAATAATAATAATAATAATAATAATAATAATAATAATAATAATAATAATACTTAATAAAATACAATAAATAAACATAATAACTATAAAAAAAATAATAATAACCATAAAAAATAAAATAAATCAATCAATCATTAGTGATAAGCAATATATGTACTGTATGTTGTGTTGTCAACGTAAGAGAAACAACTACTCCAGTAAATGTCTAGAACAACCCCATGGACTTATTAGGCTATAATTTCTTTGGTGTTTTAATTAAAATCTATAGTCAATGAAGGGGGAAGAACAACCGAAAAGGGTCCGAATTGGGGAGAAATTCGGTACAGAAAACTACACCCAGGCCCTAGAGGTTAGGTGCTAGTGAGTGGTTCATTCCTGTTGACATGAGATAAAAGTTCAGTGATGAGTTTGTTGAGGGCCGGAGACCACACTACTAGCAGCTTCTTAATTACTGGATATTATAAGTCCCGTTTCTCACCAGCCCGTCAGAGTTGGGTTCTTTATATTTAAACAAGACATCTTTATCACTAGTGTTAATTATAGGCTACTCAGAGCAACACACTTCCTGCTACAGACAGGGCGGCAGCTAGGCTCTGATTGGCCTGGTATATGACGCAATTGTCATTAAAACGCTGATTGGCTGAAATTTCACGTATGGGTGAACTATTATGTTACTAATGCGAAACAAACGCCAAGCGTTTAAATCCACTGACTAAATTATGCGAGAACTACGGGAATAAATAACGTAGTGAGATAAGGAATATATTTCGCTGCAATACACAAATTATTTTTAAATTTTTGCTTCGGAAATTTATTCTGAAGCATCGGTGCTTAAGTACAGGTTTATGAGCAGTTACATGTACAGTACAATGACTCACGGGAGGGGACCGAAAAATATCTTATTGGGAATGCATCGTTTGTATCCACTTATACAGTATTCGTGTTTGTACCCAAGTTTTTCCCGACAGATAACCATTGATGGAACTAAAGTGCAAGAGTCGCAAACAAAATGTGATTTATTTGTGAGAGAAATTAAGAGTTTGTGGTGCGCCTGTTCCCTCCAGCGGTTATCGAATCAGGCGGCCACCATCGTTCTGCCATTGGTACTTGTTTATGTATGTAACAACAGGTGACCAATTTGGTTCAAAACTAGACCATTTGTTACATAACACGTGTGCGTATATAAACACGCTGTGCGTTACTGTACTGTACACAGTGGATCATACAGACACGCCAACCGCTCATACTCGACGAGAGAGAATAACATAAGCTCCTTGTTTTATGTCAATTACTGTTCAATTAGAGTTAATATCTTGGTTCCCTACATTTTTTTCAACTGAAATTAGTTTTCGTATGAAATTTACAAAAGTGGAGCCTCCGTATGCGTACAGGGCCCTTCACTGTTGCCTACGGTCACCTTGACGCTTCAGTGAATAAAACAAAACAACAATTATATCTTATGTGTTAAAGGAATATCCTTCCTTCCTTAGGCTTTAGTAAGCCCCTTTATAATATTTATACTGTATATACTTGTCACACTTGCCAGATGCTTCTGGTGTCATTGTACAGGGGTACCTAGTGACAGCACTAGGATCCCGCTTCCTCTATCAAGGAATAAACAATTGAAATTGAAAAAATAGAACCATTATATATACGTTATATCTATCTTTAGCGGGAACAAACCAGAGAGCTATTATCGTCAGAAATTCGTTCGTGCTATAAATAAATATAAGACGTCGAAGCTGTGAAGGATCGTAAGCAGTGAGGTGAAAAGTAACTGTTCCTGATGTGTAAACTACAAGTAACAGGCGTGTAGTGGCGTGCCAGTGTTAAGGTAATGACGCTGAAATAAGAACTTACCTCTTGGGTAACTTGATCCACTGAACAACAACCACTGATGAATGTGTTTATTGTTGTAGGCTTTATAAAAGTTTAATTGTAACAACCTTGGAGGCTGTCTTAACTATGCGTTGTACATTTAGAATCCACAATAACAGTTGGCAGAGGTATGCAGACAACAGACTGGGCTTGTGGCTGTGAGAAAGTGTTAACTTTCCTCTAAAAACACACACAAAAAAACAGGCTTTTCAGGAACACACAAAAAAAGACCAAGTCATCCGTTGTAACCAAAAAGTTTGTAGATAAACTGACAGATTGTGAAAACTAACGAACGTGTTTTTGTTGCCAAGAATACCCACCACAGGTTGGTGGACTCCTACTAAACAAATGTTAACTATAATTATAGTATCAGGTGTTAGTGTTATAGGAGTGTGACTACAGTACTAACCCCTGGGCCCGAAGGACGATACGCCTCACAACTCAGATAAAAATGTCTGATAATAGTGAAAACGTGAGTTGTATTTTTTTTCAGGCATTAGCCCACCCTGGCACAGGTCATTTTTATTGACCCACATCAAGGCCTGGGGGCGAAAATATAATACAATAATAATAATTATAAAAAACAAAATAATAATAATAGCCATAAAAAAGATCAAGAGTGAGAAACAATATATGTATGTTGTGTTGTCAATAGTAAGAGAAACAATTGAGACCCTGCAATTGTGTGTAAATGAGGCAGAGTCAGATCATCAACCTGGGACTTGGTCACAGAGGCAGCAGGGTCTACCATTAGACAACACACGCTTCCAATATCTTCCCAGGCGATAGTACCTCCCTGTTTGGTAGCTGCTTACTATTTAAACGTTACAACATTACTGAAACATTTTAGAGGGATTGGAATAAAGTCTATCACACGTGAAGGAATTCCATTAAATACGAACTTATTCATCAGGATATATATCAACTTAACGCGTTACTGTCATACATCATAATACCGGCTCTGTCCAGTATTGTAACTAACTCCGCTACAGAATGCAAATAGTCGAGTGGGTTTTCGTTCCAAAACTCTGCCGAAATTGAAGAAAAATATAAATTTCATTTCGTTCCAGTGTCACGTTAGTTTACCCTTTAGATCCTGTCATTCAGAATATTTACTAGAAATTTTACACTGCAACGACACACACAAACACGTGCACCAGCTGGACCAGATTAGTGTTCTGGTTGGCATATGCCTCCAAGGTGATGTTGCAAAAAATAAAGTTGCAAATTTCTGAGATGTTCACATATTTTGTAGGTATATATAAATGTTTGCATTATGGCCAACATGTAATACTACTTCTGTATTGATATTTACACAAAGGTCAGTTGGAAGAGTAATCATGTACTGTATATAGTTCATACATCCAGGGATGAATCGGTGCTGGATATAATGGATTCATTATTCATTATCTCTTCAAGTAGCTACGTGAATGAGAATCCCTTATGCATCCATTAGATCCTACTTACTGTAGGTCCACGCTCCTGTAAGTAGCTACGTAAACTAGTCCAAATAAACTGAAAGTAGTTGGCAAGTTTTGAGAAGTCTTGTGTAACTAAAGTTCTCGATCGCTTATTATGATTCAACTTGCCTCACATCGTCTATATTTCTACAACTATAATTTGGTCACTATTTGATATTTACTGCTAATTGTATGGGGCGTTACTTTATTTACGAATAATAATTAGCCATAATAACAGCTCTCGGTATTACTTTAGCTAGAGAGGCGAGTTATGTATGATCAGTGAAGAAACACCTCCCGGTATCACTGCACGGAAGGTTCTAGTTAGGGTAAATATTGTCATGCCTGAAGCGTAAACCCTGACATTTGCGTGAGGATTTTGTTCAAGTATAACAAATATGGCTTGTTCAATTATACTGATGATGAGGTGGATGCTGTTAACATTAAGTTGGAAAGAGGAGATACGTTAAGCATATTTACATCCATGAAAGGAGTGTGGGTATGGAGTGTATTAAATAATTCTCCAAACTTTCCTGTTTTAACTTGTGGTTGTGGAGTTCTTAAAATGATTCCGTTTTAAAATAATGATTGCATTGTTTGGTGTGTGGTTTATATAGTGGAATATATGATACACAAACTACCCTCACAGTCTACTCGGCCATTATTATCAACGGGACCTTGTGGTAGTTACCGTACTGTATTACCAGATTATTCACAAGTATAATTTAAAAATAATTCCGCATCATTTTCCAGTTCATAGGTTTGTGAAACATAATATTCAGCCAAATACTGATGTGGAAGGATACCTAATTATATAATCATTACATCATCGTTCACATTATTATGCATCGTTGCTGTGTCGCGGGTCGGTTATTCATAATTAGCTGACGTGTGGTAAAAGTGTGGCGAGAAGAGCTGCTTGGTGAGAGCAGTCGTCATAACACCTCATCACAATGGAATGTTTGTGAAGGACATTGTAAGTCAACTAGGATTCACAGATGGGATAGTGTTATGATTACTGTAATCCGTAATGTGTATAGTAATATATTAAAACAATTACTGCATATTCACATGAATTATTATTAATATATATATATATATATATATATATATATATATATATATATAGAGAGAGAGAGAGAGAGAGAGAGAGAGAGAGAGAGAGAGAGAGAGAGAGAGAGAGAGATTTGTGATTCCAGAATATTATACTTACAACCAGAAACTGTGAACGCTAAAGGCGCTATATTAATGTTAGAAAAAACGGGTTACCAACACACTCGTAAGACATGCTTATTGTTTCATATTACTTCGTATTTTATTTCTCTACATTACACACTTACTAGGTCGCGATATATTTTTTTCTTGCCAGCTGGGCATAAAAAACGGCCTTCACACGCCACTGAGGCGATTTGGGCGGAGTACTTAACTGCGCAGTGAGGAGGTGCGTGTTAAACTGACCATAAATCTAGTAGCATTAAAAGTGAACACGGAGATAATGTTCTGAACCATCGCCGGTCATGGTGACAATGATGGTAGCTGCAGTTATTGACTACTGACACATACCAACCGAACACTGCAGAATAAAACAAACATGATTTAACCGAATGTTTTTGGGTTGGATCGTGTCAACTGTCATGAATTAGTTAAGCATCTTGCCTTCCGTAACTAACGTCGTTGAAGGGACCACAAGAGATGGGTGCCGGGTTATGTCATACAAGAAAAGTCGTTTGGTAGGTAAAGCAGGTCCTCTTACGTGTGCTGTTGATAATTAACCTGAAGGCGTTTGCTGTTAGTATCACCACCCTGCACGGGGAGTACGTCGTTATTCTTAACAAAGGCAGCTTCTGAAGGGCGTGCTTGAAGATTGCTGGTGTTACTCCTCCAGGTTTTATTTAAATTTATATTTCTTATTGTATAGATTCCGATTAATTCAACGATTGGTGCCGCTCTCCTACCTGTTGTTGCGTGCTAGAAGGTCCTTGGTTGTCTCGGGGCCTGAGGAGGAGGGGCAATGTTCACCTGGCTCCTCTCGGCGTGATGGACTTGTTCTTCCACTCTTAGTTTGTCGCCTCAAGTCCTGTTGCTGTTGTTGTAGTGCAGATTGTAGTAGTTGTATCGCTTGTTGTGTTTGATCTCTTCCACTTGGTCGCCTGGTGTGTCTCTCGAGCTGTTGAGGTGCTTACTGTCACGTGTCTCAGTTATCCCAGAATGGAATTTAGTTTTTTTGTGAGGTTTGGTTGTCATTTTCCCGAGAGGTCGAGACAGCTGGAGATTGTCTCTCGTCATTAATGTGATTGTTCATAATTCCTCTGAGAACATGGACACGACCTGGTGCCTGTGTGGGCTGCTGTGTATTCGTAATAACCAAGTGTTGGGTCCATTGTATTATTGGATGACAGGCTACGGTGACCATAACATCATGTTGTCGAAATATTGTTTTGTTTATAATGAGTGTCCAATAACGTGCGTTTGCCTGTGTACTCCGCGTGTCTGTTGATGCAGGGCGCCTGGTGACTGTGGTCTAACACTAATACACCTCACTGGCTCAGAGACACGAGCGTAAGGCTTAGCCGATAAGGTTCTCAGTTTCCTACGTGCCAAGACTAGCCTGGTACAGCAGTGCATGACCGCCACCTTCATTCCCCTGTAGGAAGAGGCCTCAATCTAATTTGGTCGTATTTCTTCAGTATACTAAATAGACTCTCTTGTACTGGATACTATATATTCAATTAGATTATTGTCTCAAAGCCTTACCTCAGCATGTAGAGATTATCTGAACATTTCTTGAGCTGTACAGTATTATGTGGACGAATACTTTGTGTTGAGGGAAACTGGTGTTGATGAAACTTGTGGGATCTGCAACACAACTTTTGATATTACTGAGCACCATCGTGTTTTATGTGTTGGTTGCTAGGCCCACTATTAACCACAATACATTTCAGAGTATTGTGTAAGTGGAAGACTCTCCTCCTGACGTTGGGGCCACGTTAACGCTGGTAGTGGGACATACGCTCTGTAAACAGTAGCGTGTTCAGTTATGCACATTAATGCACGTGCACGCTTGGCGCTGGCATGAGGGACCAGGGTTGAGTTCCTTGGGTGAGGCATCATCCCTTTAGAGAACGAGAATCTGCCTTTCGGGTGCTTTCTCTTTTTCAGTTTGAGAGAGAGAGAGAGCGCTTAGGTGCACCAGATTGGAGGTAGTGATTGGTGCAAGTTTCTCAGCTGGATCAAAACTTACCATCAGCTATTAATCGTTGAGGTAGTTGACGCCCTACAGGAAATGCGTCGTGGCTTGATAATGATTTCAGCTACTGTAGGTTAGGAGAGGATTGTGAATTGATTCCCTCCTTCAACTCTACTACTGCCGACACCTACTTAGTTATTTTTGGAACCTTCTTGTGCTGAATAACCGTTCACATTGACGAATGGAACCCCATTTGGCAACAGGAAGCCCTTAAACGAAAACCTAATAACTGGTTGTCATTCGTCTCTCTGCTCCGTGCCCATCTTAGGATCCCCAACTTGTGATTCCTGTAGTGATGAGTGACCGAGGACGCTTGGGAGTTAAATTCAATTCGATGTTTTGCCAGGGGAGGGACGAGTGATCAGAAATTATTGTACTGTTACTCTTCATCGTGGTTAACAATAACAAACTGCAGTATACCGGAAATATTGTCACAGTGATTTACAAGACGTGTTTTGTATATACTGTACATATGGACTAGTTTCATTGGCGGCAAAGTATTACTCTGCCCAGATTCCCGCTAAACATTCGACTACTCATGGCATGATTCATTAACTAGATAATTATTTATTCTAGATCGTAAATTAATTCTACACACGTTATCAAGAGATGTATTGTGCATTAATAATACTAAAATGTAGATAAGATTAAAAGATGAGGGATTATAAGCGCTTTGGTAACATCTTAGCCAAATAAGGTGGTTGATGGCGTAAGTTATAATTTTATATCAGACAGGCAATTTATCGGCATCGGAAAAAAGTAATCAGGTGTTTGCTGTTTAGGTATTAATTTTTGAAAACGGTATTTTTTTTTTACGTTAGACAAGCACATGTAAGTAATTAGTATTTGTTGTACGAGTTTATGAGCATATTAAGTGGAGAAAGTTTACATTACTTAACGTGGTTCAGTATACGACAGTCGACTGTGTGTCTAGGAATAGATTCAAAACAAGTGTATACCGTGTCAACACCCTGCTTAGTTAGTCCACTGTGATATTCAAGTGGTGTGAGGTGTTGGTGCTCCACACTCACACAAACACACACCGTAAGTCATGTTCATCTCAATAAAATCAGTTTAAAAATTCGTAAATGTATATATTTTTCTATACACACTTTCACCAAATGAGTAAAACTGCCAGTCAGGCCTCTAGGATAAGAGAGGAAGACTTCATACGACGCGACTAGGGAGAGCCCGTTAGCCAGCTTACTATTGGTTGAAGTACGTACAATATTGTGTTGATTCTGACACACGTTACACGAATTTACCATAAGATCACTGTGTTAGGTTGGTTAGGTTAGGTTGGTCCAGGTTAGGTGTTTGTCATCCGGAGAGGTTCTTTATATATATATATATATATCTGATGTATATTTAGAAGCAAGACACTCAAATAGCCTGGTTGACGGCCGCTCAAGTCACATGTGCTAGAATCCCTGTTTTTCAGCGGTGGTTGGCATTGTCTGGTAAGGTTCATTGGATCATCAGAACATTAGGCATACCAGCTTATTTTAGGTGATCATTAAACACTCAGACTAACCTAATCTAACCCAATTTAACCTTGCATAACTTAACCTACCTTGGGGAGGGGGGGGGTAACAAATTTTAGACACGGCTTTCTATAATTTATCCTGAAGCCTTGGTTATTATTTTTCAGTTGGGTGAACGTTATAACTGTGAGCAGCATTTGTTGATGATGGGAGAGGTTTAGGTTATAGATGTGTTTGGTTTATAATTCGGTACTGGTGTAAGGCGTTGTGTAAGCCGGAGGGCGGTTAGGCGGACTGACATGATAAGATTTTAAAACGAACAAGATAACATTTTTACGGGAAGATTCATTGATGATTAATGGAGGAGAATAATATATAATTATTATTTTTATATGTTATCAGTTGTATTGTTTTGATTTTTTACATAATGACCGAGTTTGATGTGATATAGTTAAAGGCGGATTATATAACAACTTGAATTTACCCTCTTGGGACTAGGCTACGCGGCACTTTGGTCGGTTTCTCTCTCTCTCTCTCTTGTTGGCAAGGGCTATGGAATTAACATCACCTATGCTCGTACTTTCTATCTTCACTTCATTCGTTCTGTAGTTGACTATCATGCCCTCCATCTTGTGATTATTCCGCCTAAACAACTCAACAGCCTTGAGGTAGTGCAAAACG
Source organism: Homarus americanus (assembly GCF_018991925.1). Taxonomy (NCBI): domain Eukaryota; kingdom Metazoa; phylum Arthropoda; class Malacostraca; order Decapoda; family Nephropidae; genus Homarus; species Homarus americanus. The sequence goes on from NW_024724693.1 coordinate 1,472,318, forward strand.
AAGCCATGCGCATCATTCTAGGTTGCTCAAAATCAACCAGAATTGTAAACATGAGGAAAGAGCTCGGGCTGTCCTCCCTATCTGAGAGGATAGCTCTACTTAATACCATGTTTTGTGTCAAAGTTTTGAAGAACAATGGTCCCCAAACTACAGCTCAAACTGAGTTGATGTTCTGTCTTAAGTAATCCCGACCATCTCGCTAACCTTCCACAAAAGACTCTCTTTGGGGCGTGGCTTCATAAAAGTGTTGCAGATCTCTTGAAACTGAATGGCCCAATCACCCCAGACGAACCTATTAATGCCATTCCTCCTTGGCTGGATATATCAGTTCCTATTAATTACACTCCTGTTGGTAGTAAGCAAATGTTAAACACCGATGTGGTGAGATGTGTCACACTAGAAACTATTAACAGACACATAGAGAGTATTAAATCAAGTGAATGTTATGCTTTTACTGATGGTTCTGTGCAGACAAACACAGGTAGAACAGGCTGTGCAATTGTAATATATAAAGAAAAAGAGATGATAGTGTCAAACAAACAAAGGCTGAACAACTGGGCCAGCACAACACAAACTGAACTAACTGGAATCTACTTAGCCACAGACTACCTCAAAGAAAATGGAGGTGGGGTGATATTCTGTGACTCTCAAAGTGCTTTGAAATCAATGAACAGCCCGTCAGCCTCATGTCTAAAGTTGTATTTGATATTAAAAGGAATGTGATAACTGTCAATGAGAACAACTTTCATATCGAATTTGTGTGGATTCCGTCCCATGTTGGAATCAGGTATCATGACCGTGCTGATAGACTGGCCAATGAGGCATGTAAGAAAGAAAATGTTGACCGTGACCTTGGTCTGTCCAATGCTGTAATTAAAAACATTCAAGTCAGAATCATGAACTCTGATCTAGATGAAGTGAGAAATGCAGAGATACCTGGCAGTTGTAGCATTAGTAAATATGAAACATTTTGTGACGAGGGGTACCGGTATGGCCAGCATAAGGACAGAACCAGACAATGTGATGTAGTCGTGGCCAGAATTAGGCTAGGATACAGACACATCTGGCAAGTTAGTGACGCTGTACCCATACCGGAACACTCAGCATGTAAACTTTGTGATAAACCTTTAGAGCATACACTTGAACACTATATTATTGAATGTGACACTATCAAAGACTTCAGGCCACCTGACTTATTGTATCTTGAACTTTGTAATTACTACATTGAATCGGGGGTGCTTGAGGACATTCTTGCTGTTTATCCCAAATTTGCTGCTAGCCCGCACTGATTAGTCCTTAATTAGAATATGACGTCCAATGTATATGAACCACTGTCTTGCATGGCAGCGAACAGTGACATCACCCACATGACTCTGACCTATATATACTGCTAATGAATATGATGTATTTCTTTGTGTATGAACCTCTGTCCTGCGTGGCAGTGAGAAGTGATACCACCTTCAGTGTCAAGACCTGACTGAATTACTCAGAATAGACAAACTGTACTCCAAGCTTTGTCAATAAATTTGTTAAACTAAAAAAAACTCTCTCTCTCTCTCTCTCTCTCTCTCTCTCCTTGAAATTGTAGCTACGCCCTTGGACTCCGATATGTTATGTTGTCGGGGCTGGGAATTGAGGCTATTTTCGGTATAGTCGGCATGAATTCACTACTATCTGATGTTCTTTTGTTTATCTTGGGCTGAGATGTGTATAAATACCTAATCACGTGTGTGTGTGTGTTCCATGACTAATGTCGAGGAGTGAAGCAGCTGAGTGGATTCCTAGTTCGCCTTTCCATACCTCAGCCCACTGGTTCGCGCTCAAGCCCCCCCCCCTCCCCCACCCCGTCCATCCAGCTGAACATGGGTACCTAAAGTTTCTAGTTGGGACAGTGGAGGTGGTCGAACATCCCGGCGTCACTGCCTTCTTGTGCACTGGAACCATACTGTCTCCACACTGCCCCTTTAATCACACCCACTTTTATTTAAACTAACGTCAAAATACAAAAACAAAAAGTCTACTATCGAAAAAATCCCCCGATACGATAAACCTAACCTAACCCAACCACCTGAATTTATGGTTTCTTTCTGTACCCGTGTTTGAACTATAATCACTTAATTTCCTACAACTTTTGGTGAAGGATGACTTTCCATTATCGAAAAATAGAGAACTGAAGTTTACCAAAGTGTGATTACGGTCTTTGTCTTAGGTCAGTGTGTAGAGTTAATAGTTACTTATTGTGATCTAGGAGCCCTGAGTACACTGAAGTTGTTTAGATTCTACAAAGTGGGATAATGACCTCTCAAGATCAATACTCCTGATCAAGTAAATGAGAGGTTCGTTGTGTGGTAGCGACACCCCGTTGAGTGACTCTTGGTGCCCTACACAACTCAATGCATCACTTCTCAACACCTTCAGCTCAGTTACTCCAGCCAGATGGTGCTACAGTCAGCAGTATTTTTGTTTCACTCCTTAACTACGGAGCTATTACTGTGCTCGATATAACTATGGTGTGGTCGATATAACTATGGTGTGGTCGATATAACTATGGTGTGGTCGATATAACTATGGTGTGGTCAATATAACTATGGTGTGGTCGATATAACTATGGTGTGGTCGATATAACTATGGTGTGGTCGATATAACTATGGTGTGGTCGATATAACTATGGTGTGGTCGATATAACTATGGTGTGGTCAATATAACTATGGTGTGGTCAATATAACTATGGTGTGGTCAATATAACTATGGTGTGGTCTATATAACTATGGTGTGGTCGATATAACTATAGTGTGGTCGATATAACTATGGTGTGGTCGATATAACTATGATGTGGTCGATATAACTATGGTGTGGTCAATATAACTATGGTGTGGTCGATATAACTATGGTGTGGTCAATATAACTATGGTGTGGTCGATATAACTATGATGTGGTCAATATAACTATGGTGTGTTCAATATAACTATAGTGTGGTCGATATAACTATGGTGTGGCTGCTTGTGTTGACGTGCTGTAAATATCCGTCAAAAAATATCAAGGTAAAAATATTTAATACTTTTTTTAATACTTTGCGCCATAATAATTTAAAGATATGAAATTTCCAACACTTTTTCACGCTAAGGGTGTGTATGAAGTGCGTCTCACAGTGGCTGGAGTAAGCAATATTTCATTCACGTGTCATGAATGTGTGCAAGTATACACATATTAACTGGTTTATGGGATGTGTGTGTGTGTTGCTGGGTAAAGCTTTTTGTTGTGATGCGTATGTAGTTATGTAGACCAGGTTGTGTAGATAATTATGTAGACCAGTTTGTGTAGTACAGTATGCAGAAGTAAACGCTCGCTCTACACTCTTGAGCTGTAGACGTACTGTATGGTGTGTTAATGTAAATATTTAGACGTCATTTTGTTCAGCCAATTATTCAGTTATTTGTTCAGTCAATAACTCCAACTGTATTGCCTGGGTCAGTGAGTGCAGCGAGTCACTCAAACGTCACTCAGTGTAATTTTTTTTCATTAGTGAGTGACTGTTGTCTTTCCTTGGTGAGTGGTCGTTTTTTCCTCCGTGAATGAGTAGATGTGAGTGACCGAGTGAGTGACATAAAGAACTGGTACTTCAAAGCTTAGTAGATGTGAGTGACCGAGTGAGTGACATACAGAACTGGTGCTTCAAAGCTTAGTAGATGTGAGTGACCGAGTGAGTGACATACAGAATTGGTGCTTCAAAGCTTAGTAGATGTGAGTGACCGAGTGAGTGACATACAGAACTGGTGCTTCAAAGCTTAGTAGATGTGAGTGACCGAGTGAGTGACATACAGAATTGGTGCTTCAAAGCTTAGTAGATGTGAGTGACCGAGTGAGTGACATACAGAACTGGTACTTCAAAGCTTAGTAGATGTGAGTGACCGAGTGAGTGACATACAGAATTGGTGCTTCAAAGCTTAATAGATGTGAGTGACCGAGTGAGTGACATACAGAACTAGTGCTTCAAAGCTTAGTACTCAATATGTTCAAAGCTTAATACCCACTGATCAAACACTACTAATTGAAAGCTTAATAAGAGCTTCGTGATGAAAGCTTAGTTATCAGTCATGTGGCCGTCGTTGTCTCTCTTAGGCCTGCTGTTATCTCTGTTAGTCTCCCTCTGATAACAGCTACTAAAGGCCCTCTCTTGTAACCTCCCAATGGCCGGATGAGAAACATAGGCCGGATGAGAAAGACAGATATACTCGGTAAAAAAAACTATCGTTACAGTTCCTGCGTGAAACAAACTAACACTACTAACAAGGTTCTTCAAAAAGGCCCCTGGGGCATTCCTGGCTTTGGCCCTACGAGTGTATGGGTTCGGCCACACGTGCTCCAAACAAGTGATCGGCACTCTGAAACGAGCCAGAGTTACTGCTGCCACTCTTAACACAATTTGAAACTTGATCGGAACTCTACGCCTCATTTCTCCTTGTTTAATACACATTGTGAGCGGTGTTGTAGCAGCTTAATGATGTGATTTACGTAATTAGTGTTACCAACATTTCCTGATATCATACATAAAGAATGTGTATGTTACATGAACTGTGGAGCTATTCACATGTTTCACAACAGTATGGTATATTTTCCAATACTAATAAAGAATGACATAATGTGGCATTAGCCCAAAGTGAAGTAGCAATACAAATACAGATTCAAAATTCGGTTGCAAAATAATCTTATACTTTTACTATATCGACTAATTCTGCCAGACATATAATGTATTCCTGTATGGCCACTCATCCACTTCCACGGTTACTGTGTGGAACATTTAATATAACATACAGTTTAACTTATCTAGATATTCTCCATTCATATTGTAACAAAGTAGTTCAATATTGTTTATGAAATAGCTAATTTAGGCCTACCAAATTTAGTACAAAATGTCTCGCATTCAGGCCTACCGACCCTCGCGAGACAACGGCAATGTTCAGTTGGATCCCACCTGTACGTCCCCCCCAGCTTATTTCACCTGTAGATCCGTCCTCAGCTTATTTCACCTGTAGATCCGCCCCCTCAGCTTATTTCACCTGTAGATCCGTCCCCTGCTTATTTCACCTGTAGATACGTCCCCAGCTTATTTCACCTGTAGATCCGTCCTATTTCACCGTGTGGTTTTGTAGCTTATTTCACCTGTAGATCCTGATCCGTAGTTATTTTCCTCCCCCCAGCTTATTTCACCTGTAGATCCGTCCCCCTCAGCTTATTTCACCTGTAGATCCGCCTCCCAGCTTATTTCACCTGTAGATTCGTCTCCCTCAGCTTATTTCACCTGTAGATCCGTCCCCCTCAGCTTATTTCACCTGTAGATCCGCCTCCCAGCTTATTTCACCTGTAGATTCGTCTCCCTCAGCTTATTTCACCTGTAGATCCGTCCCCCTCAGCTTATTTCATCTGTGGATCCGCCCCCTCAGCTTATTTCACCTGAAGTTTAACCACCCTGGGATGAGAATATGTTGCTCGTTATGGTCTGGTCTGGACAGTGTCTGCGTCACCCTACTTCCTAGTGGCATTGGGTACAGGGAATCGATTACATCCCACTTGAACGATCATCTGTGATTTAACGTGACCTAAACCTAACGTAACCTGACGTAACCTAACCTAAACCCAACCTAACCTAAACCCAATCTAACCTAACCTGATTATTTAACTCAGATGGGTAGTAATTGCATAAAACAAACGATGATAATACACTGTAGGGATCACCAGGTTGACCCTTGACCTGAGGAATCTCTTGGAGGAGCATGGTGGCCCTCAAGGCACTGTATATGTTACCGTTTAGCTAAGAGATGTATGGGGTTGATTGTCTAGTGGTAGTGATGGTTTGGTTGGTGAGAGGGTGGGAAGGAGTGATAGGGTGAGAGGGAGGGGGTGGGGGAAATGATAGGGTGGGGAAAGGAAGGGTGGGGGAGGAGTGGGTGGGAGGAAGGGGGTGGGGGAAGGGAAGGGGGTGGGGGAAGGGTGATAGGTAGGTGTGACGCTGGTGTGGCTGTAGGTGTGACGCTGGTGTGGCTGAGTCGGAAGAAGACATGTGTGTGACCCTGTAATAGACCTGTGTCCACTATGTTAAATGCCTTAGTGTGGTCGACGAAGGTAAATAAGTGTTTATATAATCTATTTCTCTGTGTTTTCTTGTTTTGGGTGTAGATAGATCATCGTATGCATTGGGGGTCACTACACTACACTATACTACACTACACTCTACACTACACACTATACTACACTCTACACCACACGCCTGGATGGTAAACAGATCATTAACCTCGGGATTCACATCGTTGGGTTAGTTGTTGGAAGCTTCACGGAAGATGATAAGACGAGAAATTATCGCTTAGTAGTTACGTTTCCCTGAACTGTTTATGTAATTCTTGAGTGTGATGATGACGTGTTTGGTGGGACTGATTCTTAGACCTCAAGCAGAGTAACAGCTGGGGGGGGGGCTAGTTTGGTCTCTTTAGGGTCTGCTAAGATACTACAGTCCTTCCTCTTACAATGGAGTCTGTGGCCTGGCTTAGTTGGGACTCGTGGGCTTTCCGTTTAATGGCTTTTGAATGTGCGTCTGTCCATCTATAGCCTCTGAACTGATGAGTGAGTGGTCAGTCAATAGTGTAGCCGCCACCCTTTGTAGTGCGGGACTGTGAAGAACATTGGGTGGGTGAATCTTACCTCTTGCTGATGATCAAGTCCCCCTGTTGCCACTATCAGAGCCTCGTGTCGCTGTGAAAGCTTATGGTGTCGGGTGCTTCTCCTCCGTGAATGTGTTGTTGATGCAAATTTGTCTCTTAATATAAAACTTTATCAGCCTTATACCCCCGCGTCAGGAAGTTGTGATTCGAGCCAGTTTTTGTATCAGGGATAACGTGTGTCAGTCGATGGCTCATGTTGTGAACCGGCTCAATAAACTCTCTCCTCTTCCTTATACTTCACCGGGTCAGGTCGGTGTGTTGGTAGATAACTTCACACCGATCTACCACTTTAGTCTACCAGAACTGATTGCTTTTTGTATTTTACTCTTGATTGACACACATGGAATATGGAAAGTGACTAGACACACACATGAACTATTTTTTGAACACACATGGAACTTTTCTCCTCAGTGTATTTATTTTCTTTCAGTTTATGTTCAACAGTTAGAATCATTAATTCGTTTTACAGTGTTGGTTAGGTTGTTTTGTTGGGTTTGGTTGTGTTTGTTGGTTGGTTGTGTTTGTTGGGTTAGGTTGTGTTTGTTGGGTTAGGTTGTGTTTGTTGGGTTGGGTTGTGTTTGTTGGTTAGGTTGTGTTTGTTGGTTGGGTTGTGTTTGTTGGGTTGGGTTGTGTTTGTTGGGTTTAGGTTGTGTTTGTTGGGTTGGGTGTGTTTGTTGGGTTAGGTTGTGTTTGTTGGGTTAGGTTGTGTTTGTTGGGTTAGGTTGTGTTTGTTGGTTAGGTTGTGTTTGTTGGGTTAGGTTGTGTTTGTTGGGTTAGGTTGTGTTTGTTGGTTAGGTTGTGTTTGGGGTTAGGTTGTGTTTTGTTGGGTTGGGTTGTGTTTGTTGGTTAGGTTGTGTTTGTTGGGTTAGGTTGTGTTTTGTTGGGTTAGGTTGTGTTTGTTGGGTTAGGTTGTGTTTGTTGGGTTGGGTTGTGTTTGTTGGTTAGGTTGTGTTTTTTGTTGGTTGGGTTGTTTTGTTGGGTTAGGTTGTGTTTGTTGGGTTAGGTTGTGTTTGTTGGGTTAGGTTGTGTTTGTTGGGTTGGGTGTTTGTTGGGTTGGGTTGTGTTTGTTGGGTTAGGGTTGTTGTTTGTTGGGTTAGGTTAAATTAAATTCGGTCTGAATATCACACCAGTTTGGGGAATATGTGTTGTGATCAGCAGGAGGCCGGGGCGTGTTGGTCACTGACTCATTATTACACAAGCCTGTCACCTCAAAACAGTGCCAGAATATCATTAGGGCAGTACCGGGGTAGTCACATTGTGTCCACTTGGCTACATCACCAACCCTAACTCTTCACACAAGCTGTCACCTCAAACAGTGCCAGAATCATCATTGAGGGCAGTACCGGGTAGTCACACTGTGCGCCACTTGGCTACATCACCAGCTAACCTAACCTAACCTAACCCACACAGCGCCTGTCACCTCAAAACAGTGCCAGAATCATCATTAGGGCAGTACCGGGGTAGTCACACTTGTCCCTTTGGCTACATCACCAACCTACCCTAACCTAACCTAACCTAACCCACACAAGCCTGTCACCTCAAAACAGTGCCAGAATCATCATTAGGGGCAGTACCGGGGTGGTCACACTGTGCCACTTGGCTACATCACCAACCTGACCTAACCTAACCTAACCCACACAAGCCTGTCACCTCAAAACAGTGCCAGAATCATCATTAGGGGCAGTACCGGGGTAGTCACACTGTGTACCCACTTGGCTACATCACCAACCTAACCTAACCTCGCCTCACCTAATGACCTGAGCCGACCAGATTGAGCCGCCGTCTGACCTCTCACCGCTCGACCTTGCTCCACCCACGAACAGGCCCGGCACCTGACACCTCCGCGTGACCTCGGGCGATCGAATTAAAACTGTCTAGAGCTGCGAGTGAGTGAACCAGCTGTGTTGTGAAGCTAAGAGTGAACCAGCGGTGTTGGGAAGCTAAGAGTGAGTGAAGCAGCGGTGTTGTGAAGCTAAGAGTGAACCAGCGGTTGTGATAAAAAGTGAAGCAGCGGTGTTGTGAAGCTAAGAGTGAGTGAACCAGCGGTGTTGTGAAGCTAAGAGTGAACCAGCGGTGTTGTGAAGCTAAGAGTGAATCAGCGGTGTTGTGAAGCTAAGAGTGAGTGAACCAATTGTTGTGAAGCTAAGAGGGCATTTTAAGATATTTTTTGTATTTTTTAATATATATTTTTTTATGAAATCATATCCGGATATACTGGAGGATGTCAAAACCATTAGTACACATAACCTAACCTAACCAAATGCTAACCATAACCTAATCTAACCAAATACTAAACATAACCTTACCTAACCAAATGCTAACCATAACCTAACCAAATGCTAGCCATAACCTAATCTAACCAAATACTAAACATAGCCTCCACTAACTGCAAACCTCACCTCACCACCCAGCCTCCAGACGATGTGTGATCGATATGTATTGGTGTTGGGGTGTGGGGGGTTTGTGGTTAGAGAGGGAGAGAGGAGAGTGGAGAGAGAGAGAGAGAGAAAGGAGAGAGAGAGAGAGAGAGAGGAAGTGAGGAGAGAGAGAGAGAGAGAGAGAGAGAGAGAGAAAGTGGAGAGAGAGAGAGAGAGAGAGAGAGAGAGAGAGAGAGAGAGAGAGAGAGGAGAGTGAGAGAGAGAGAGAGAGGAGAGGAGAGAGAGAGAGAGAGAAAGAAAGTGGGAGGAGAGAGAGAGAGAGAGAGAGAGAGAGAAAGTGGAGGAGAGAGAGAGAGAGAGAGGAGAGAGGAGAGAGAAGTGGAGAGAGAGAGGAGAGAGAGAGAGAGAGGAGAGAGAGAGTGGAGAGAGATGAGACCCACACACACACACACACACCCTGGTCACCATCACCACCATCTTCCTCCTCTTACTCTGTCACCATCACCATCATCTTCCTCCTCTTACTCCCACCATCACCATCATCCTCCTCCTCTTACCCGTCACCATCACCACCATCCTCCTCCTCTACCTGTCACCATCACCATCATCCTCCTCCTTCCTGCCCACCATCACCATCATCCTCCTCCTCTACCCGTCACTCATCACCACCATCCTCCTCCTCTACTCCGTCACCATCACCATCATCCTCCTCCTCACTCCGTCACCATCACCATCATCCTCCTCCTCTTACTCCGTCACCATCACCATCATCATCCTCCTCCTCTACTCCGTCACCATCACCATCATCCTCCTCCTCTACTCCGTCACCATCACCACCATCATCCTCCCACTCCGTCACCATCACCACCATCATCCTCCTCCTCTTACTCCTCACCATCACCACCATCCTCCTCCTCTACCCGTCACCATCACCATCATCCTCCTCCTCCTCCTCTTACCCGTCACCATCACCACCATCCTCCTCCTCCTCTTACTCCGTCACCATCACCACCATCCTCCTCCTCCTCTTACTCCGTCACCATCACCACCATCATCTTCCTCCTCTTATCCGTCACCATCACCACCATCATCTTCCTCCTCTACTCCGTCACCATCACCATCATCCTCCTCCTCTTACTCCGTCACCATCACCACCATCATCCTCCTCCTCTTACCCGTCACCATCACCACCATCCTCCTCCTCTTACTCCGTCACCATCACCACCATCATCTTCCTCCTCTACTCCGTCACCATCACCATTCTCCTCCTCTTACTCCGTCACCATCACCATCATCCTCCTCCTCTACTCCGTCACCATCACCATCATCCTCCTCCTCTTACTCCGTCACCATCACCATCATCCTCCTCCTCTTACTCCGTCACCATCACCATCATCCTCCTCCTCTTACTCCGTCACCATCACCATCATCCTCCTCCTCTACTCCGTCACCATCACCACCATCCTCCTCCTCTTACTCCCGTCACCATCACCACCATCATCTTCCTCCTCTACTCCGTCACCATCACCATCATCCTCCTCCCTACCCTTCACCATCACCATCATCCTCCTCCTCTTACTCCGTCACCATCACCATCATCCTCCTCCTCTTACTCCGTCACCATCACCACCATCATCCTCCTCCTCTTACTCCGTCACCATCACCACCATCCTCCTCCTCTTACTCCGTCACCATCACCACCATCATCTTCCTCCTCTTACCCGTCACCATCACCACCATCCTCCTCCTCCTCTTACTCCCGTCACCATCACCACCATCATCTTCCTCCTCTTACTCCGTCACCATCACCATCACCTCCTCCTCTACTCCCGTCACCATCACCACCATCATCTTCCTCCTCTTACTCCGTCACCACCCACCATCCCTCCTCCTCTTACCCGTCACCATCACCACCATCATCTTCCTCCTCTTACCCGTCACCATCATCATCCTCCTCCCTACTCCGTCACCATCACCATCCTCCTCCTCCTCTTACCCGTCACCATCACCATCATCCTCCTCCTCTTACTCCGTCACCATCACCATCATCCTCCTCCTCTACTCCGTCACCATCACCATCATCTTCCTCCTCTACCCGTCACCATCACCATCATCCTCCTCCTCTTACTCCGTCACCATCACCATCATCCTCCTCTTACTCCGTCACCATCACCACCATCATCCTCCTCCTCTTACTCCGTCACCATCACCACCATCATCCTCCTCCTCTACTCCGTCACCATCACCATCCTCCTCCTCCTACTCCGCGCCCATCACCACTCATCATCCTCCTCCTCTACCCGTCACCATCACCATCATCCTCCTCCTCACTCCGTCACCATCACCATCATCTCCTCCTCTTACTCCGTCACCATCACCATCATCCTCCTCCTCTTACTCCGTCACCATCACCATCATCATCCTCCCCACTCCGTCACCATCATCATCCTCCTCCTCTTACTCTGTCACCATCACCACCATCATCCTCCTCCTCTTACTCCGTCACCACCACCATCCTCCTCCTCCTCTTACTCCGTCACCATCACCACCATCCTCCTCCTTTACTCCGTCACCATCACCATCATCCTCCTCCTCTTACTCCGTCACCATCACCATCATCCTCCTCTACTCCGTCACCATCACCATCATCTTCCTCCTCTTACTCCGTCACCATCACCATCATCCTCCTCCTCTTACTCCGTCACCATCACCATCATCCTCCTCCTCTTACTCCGTCACCATCACCATCATCCTCCTCCTCTACTCCGTCACCATCACCACCATCATCCTCCTCCTCTTACTCCGTCACCATCACCACCATCCTCCTCCTCTTACTCCGTCACCATCACCATCATCATCCTCCTCCTCTACTCCGTCACCATCACCATCATCCTCCTCCTTTCTCCTGTCACCATCACCACCATCATCCTCCTCCTCTTACCCGTCACCATCACCACCATCCTCCTCCTCTCATCTCCGCTTCACCATCACCACCATCCTCCTCCTCTTACTCAGTCACCATCACCATCCTCCTCCTCTTCTCCGTCACCATCACCATCATCCTCCTCTTCTTCTGTCACCATCACCATCATCCTCCTCCTCTTACTCCGTCACCATCACCACCATCCTCCTCCTCTACTCCGTCACCATCACCATCATCCTCCTCCTCTTACTCCTCACCATCACCATCATCCTCCTCCTCTTACTCCGTCACCATCACCATCATCCTCCTCCTCTACTCCGTCACCATCACCATCATCCTCCTCTTACTCCGTCACCATCACCATCATCTCCTCTTACTCCGTCACCATCACCATCATCCTCCTCCTCTTACTCCGTCACCATCACCACCATCATCCTCCTCCTCTTACTCCGTCACCATCACCATCATCAGAATTACGAACAAGATTTCACTATAGTTTTTCCCTTTGATTATAACTCACTCGTGTCTGGTACAGCGTCAGCCACACCACCCTGCCACACCACCCTGCCACACCACGTAAAATATACCTCAACTAATGCTAACCTAACCTAACCTTGCTTTACCTTACCTCATATCTCACCTTGCTTTACCTTACCTCATATCTCACCTTCCCTTACCTTACCTTACATAAGAACATAAGAAAATACGAGTCTGCAATAGGCCGGTTGGCCTGTGCATAGCAGCTCTGTCGAGAAGTTACACTCTCTATCATCCATGAATCTATCCAGCCTCCTTTTAACTTTCCAGCGTTCCAGCACTTACTACAAGTTGTAGCTTGTTCACTCGTCCACCACCTATTTGTGAACCAGTTCCTTCCTATCTCCCTCCTAAACCTAAACTTATCCAACTTAAATCCGTTGCTGCGAAATAAGGCAAACAGGTATTAGGTTTTATATCTAAAGTGTAAGTAACAAGAGTGCAGAGTCTTATTGCCTTATCTAGCGCTAGTCGGGCCGCACCTCGATTATGCTGTTCAGTTCTGGTGCCCTATTATAGAATGGATATAAATTCACTGGAGTCGGTGCAGCGAAGAATGACGAAAAGAGTTCCGGGACAAAACCTTCCATATCAGGATAGGTTAAAAAACTAAACTTGCATTCCTAGAAAGACGAAAGTGCGGGGGATATGATAGAAAGTATTTAAGTGGGTGAAAGGAATCATAAAGGGGATATAGATAAAGTTCTTATAATATCCGAGCAGGATAGGACTCGAACAACAGTTTAAGTTGGATAAGTTTAGGTTTAGGAGAATAGGAAGAAACTGGTTCACAAATAGGGTGGTGGACAGAGTGGGCTTAAGCAACTTTGTAGTAAGTGCTGGAACTCTGGAAAGTTTCAAAAGGAGGCTGGATAGATTCATGGATGATAGAGAGTGGTAGTAACTCTCGACAGGAGCTGCCATGCACAGACCAACCGGCCTGTGCAGACTCCTTATATTGTTATGTTATGTTTGTGGTGGAAATGGTGTGGTTGTCTGGTAATGGAGGGCAGAGAAGAAGGAGATAGAGGAGGAGGAAGCTGTGTGGTTGTGTTGCAAAGGTGGAATAGGGAGGAGGAGGGAGAAGGGAGGAGAGGGCATGTATGTAGTGTCAGTATGTGTGTTTGGTGATGACAGGGTGGGGATGAGGTGTGTGTCTGTATATCTCTCTCTCTCTCCTGTGTAATGTGTGTGTGTACATGAGTGGTCTGGTCATGAAGTTGGTGGGACCATTTCCATGACAACGAGCCAGTCTGCTGACGCTCTCACCCCGCCGACACACACACACACACACACACACACAAACACTGCATGATGCATTTGAGTTGTATTGATCTTGCTCCTCTGGCTTATAACTACAAAGGAATTATTATAACTCTCGATGAATAACCGAACCTAACCTGACCTGACCCGGCCTAACCTAACCTGACCTGACCCGGCCTAACCTAACCTAACCTAACCTTACCTGACCTTACCTGGTAGTTTAAGATGTGTGTGTGTGTTTGTGTGTGCTGGCAGGTGTCGAGACTATATACAAAGGAGTATTGGGGTCACGTGTTGGAGTTAATGGGTAAATATTTCTTGGTGGTGATAAATTGTGTTATTCTCTTCTTAATTATTGACAACAAAGGTGTTTACTTATTGTGCATCACCTCAACAGTCATCACCTTGTCTGTCTAATTCTTCTTGGGATTTAACCATCCTAACCTAACCTAACCTAACCTAACCAAACCTAACCTAACCTAACCAAACTTAACCTAACTTAACCTAACCAAACTTAACCTAACCAAACCTAACCTTACCTTGGTAACGTTAAGGTGGTTAATCTTCAGGTGAAATAATAAGCTGGGGGTGAAAACTTATCATATCCTCTCCCTCAAGTAGCATTATGTTAGGTTAATGCTATGCTATGCTATGCTATGCTATGTTATGCTATGTTATGCTATGCTATGCTATGCTATGTTATGATATGTTATGTTAGCATTAATCGTAAGGTAAAATAAACAAATTATGCTGGTAATCTTTAGTTGTATCCAAGGTCATTGTACTGAAGGTGTTAAACTATAGACTTAAATCACCTGTTGGGAATGAACAAAGAATTATGCAAATCCCAGTGAATAAACTTTCGATTATTCATTCCTTTTAACCGATGTAAAATGATGAAAAATGGTTCCCTTGTCTCCTGTCATAGTGTAGAGTGTTATGGGATGTTTACGACACACACACACACGCACACAACACACGCACACAACACACACTCGCACAACACACACACACAACACACACACACGCACGCACGCACGCACACACACACACACACACACACACACACACACACACACACACACACACACACACACACACACACACACACACACCAAAAAAAGTACAGGTAGCTGGAGGGGTGAGAGAAGATCAGAGGTGGGGGAAGGAAGTTATTGTTCAGAAATTGAAGAAATTTAGGAGGAGGTAAGAGAGGGTGGGCTGACCGCCTAATGGTGTGTTAGGGTTGTGTCATGGGTTAGTTATTGTCTGTCGGTACAGGCACTAGACATCCTACCCTGTCCCATATATGGGTCTTTTAAGGGCCTTATTTCATATTCCGCCGACCCTACTGGCGGATGCTGGTCTAGGGAGGTTGTCTATTGCCTGGCCGTGTAGATCGGGGGTGGTAATGGACCTTTTGGTAACTTTATGGGAACCATGTTTGGTTGTTGTCGTTATCTGGTGAGAGTCTTTGAAGGAGTTCTTGCTCTGATCGTTCTATCTTTTGCCAGACTCTGCTGGCCAGGGTGTGCAGCTGCTGGTTGATGGATTTTATTCTCAGGTCTCTATGTATCTCGGCTGTGGTTCTGGTGAAGGGGTATCTTTCACCTGTGACGAATCTGAGGGCTTCATTTGGGACCACCTGTAATTTTAATATTTGAGTGGGGCTCATAGTATGAAGAGGTACTGCTGGGTAAGTTAATATCGGTATGGTAAATGATGTCACCAGGCGGAGTTTTATTTTCTCAGGAAGCGCTTTAAAGCGGTATAGTTTTCTCAGCTCTCTTCTTGCCTTTTCCTTCCTGGTGTGAACATGATGGGAGTAACCTGTCGTGGATATATGCAGGCCCAGGAGGGTGCCTCTGCTTTTGTATTCTATCTGGGCATTATTGGTTACTAATGGATGGGTTTTCCTTCTGCATAAGGGTGTCACTGTGAATTTCGGGAGACTGGTTTGGATTTTCCATTGTTTTTCGTAATTATTTACCATTTCTAATTCCCGCCTGGTGTTGTCGACCTGTAACGCTCGCGATTTTCCTCGATGTGTTGTTATTTGAGTGATGTCATCTGCATACATAATATCTTCGTTACCTATTCTAGTGGGAGGCGGGGTGTCACTTGTGTAGATAATATATAGGGTGGGGGAGAGGACGCGCCCCTGAGGGACTCCGCTCATGAGTGGGAAGGTCTCTCCTGTGTGTTGTCCTACCCTCAGTCTGGCATTTCTGCCGTCAAGAAAGTTGCAAAGCAGCTTCTCAATGTTGGTGGGAAGTCCGAGTTGGAGGATCTTATATGTTAGACCGTCGTGCCAGACTGTCAAATGCCTTCGCTACATCCCGGAGAGTTAGATTACATCGTCTACCACTCGCCGCGGCTCTGGCTATGTTTTCACATGCCAGGGCTATCGCTGTTGTGGTGGACTTCCCTTACCTGAACCTGAATTGTCTGCAGTTGACTCTGTTGGTTGTTTCCTGGTGATTTCTCAGACGGTTATTGGTAATTTTTTTCTAGGATTTTTCCAGGTACTTCGAGGAGGGAGATCGGTCTGTAGTTCAGTGGGACGGCGGGGTTCTCTCCTTGTTAGGGTAATAATGGCCTCTTTGAATTTAGTTGGGAAGTAACCCGAGGCCAGGCAAGCGTTCATTGTGGTTCTCAGTCTCTCCATGGCCGGGTTGTCTATGTGGCTGAGGATCTCCTTGGTGATGCCTGAATAACCAGGAGCTTTATTTTTGGTATTGGAGATGGCTCTGTTGAGTTCTTCCGAGGTGAATTGGTTTGGACAATGGGCTGTCCACTCTCAGATCCTCCCATATGATTTCAGGGGAAGGCTGAGTGCGGTGTGTCTGGCCCCGGAGTTCATCAAGGACGAGCTCCTCCATATGTCCCTCAATATGGGTTCTTTGGTCGTCATATATTTTACTTCCTGCGTGGTCAGTTATATATGATGACTCGTTACGGCTGCAACCTTTCAGTCTCTTACCTCGACGCCAGAACGGTGGTGGTGAAGGTGTTGGGGAAGGGGGGGGTAAGGTGTTGGGGAAGGGGGTAAGGTGTTGGGAAGGTTGTTGAGGTAAGGTGTGGGGGGGAGAAGGGTGGTGGGTGTGAAGGGTGTTGGGGAAGGTGGGTGAAGGGTAGGTGGCTGTGTGGTGGGGAAGGGGGGGTAAGGTGGTGGTGATATTCTTAGGTGGGTGAAATGGGTCAGGTCTGTAGCTTGGTAACGTGAGTTATTGATACAAGTCTCTCTCCTTCCCCTCTCCCACTCTGCTTTTTCCCCTTCCTTCGCCTCTCCTACCTACCTTCTTCCTCCTTCCCTCCCTCCTCCTCCCTCCTTCCCTTCCTCCTCCTCCCTCTCCTCCCTCCCTCCCTCCCTCCCTCCCTCCTCCTCACCCTCCTCCCTCCTCCTCTCTCCTTCCTTCCTTCCTTCCTTCACCAGACATCAAGTTACACACGGGATCGCGTTACTCTACCCCCTTTCTGATCGTCATTTACCTCTGACTTCCCTCATAGTTGAAACATAAACAACTTGACCATCTGCACTGTGTATTAATCTGAGCTGTATCATATAGAATTGACTAAGTGTTTCTACTACCTAACAAAAACGATCAATTCTATAGACATAATTGTGTACAAGCAAACATATTTCCATATAGGCATTTATTAGAGTAATTTTCAATATATAAACTACTGAACTTAACACAATGAATGAGATGTGACGATGATGGCCAATTGATCATATAACACCTGGCAGGTAAGTTTGGGTGGCCCTCTCAGACACTTCTTGTGGCCCCTTGGGTCTATGTGGCCCACGTTGACAACCACTGCTCTTGATCACCACAACACTAAACTACTACAACACACTATACCACAACACACACTATACCACAACACACACTATACCACAACACACACTATACCACAACACACTATACTACAACACACACTATACCACAACACACACTATACCACAACACACACTATACCACAACACACACTATACCACAACACACACTATACCACAACACACTATACTACAACACACACTATACCACAACACACACTATACCACAACACACACTATACCACAACACACACTATACACTGTACACACAACACACACTATACCACACAACACACACTATACTACAACACACTATACCACAACACACACTATACCCACAACCACAACAACACACATATACCACAACACACTATACCACACACACTATACCACAACACACACTATACACAACACACTATACACAACACCACACTATACCTACACCCACTATACCACAACACACACTATACCACAACACACACTACACTATACACACACACACTATACCACAACCCACACTATACCACAACACACACTATACTACAACACACTATACCACAACACACACTATACCACAACACACACTATACCACAACACACACTATACCACAACACACACTATACCACAACACACACTATACCACAACACACATTATACTACAACACACACTATACCACAACACACACTATACCACAACACCCACTATACCACAACACACACTATACCACAACACACACTATACCACAACACACATTATACTACAACACACACTATACCACAACACACACTATACCACAACACACACTATACCACAACACATACTATAATCCCCAATTGTGATAATTCTGTATGTCCTGAAAGGGTATGGCACTGGCACTACCCCTGGCACTACCCCTGGCACTCTCTAGGTGTCCCAATAACACACGTGTATCTTAAGCAAATGAAAGGTCAAGGTTATAACCTGTGTGTGTGTGTGCGTGTGTGTATGTGTGTGTGTGTCAGTGTGCATGTGTGTATGTGTGTGTTTGTCAGTGTGCGCGCGTGTGTGTGTGTCTGTGTGTGTGTGTGTGCGCGGGTATGTGTGTGTGTGTCTGTTTGCGCGCGCGCGTATGTATGTTTGTGTGTGTGCGTGTGGTTAAAATATTTTCCCCCGCTGTTGACTTTACTTTGAGAATCGCGGCACAGTATTGGATTTCACCCCAACTCTGTATAGCTATTCGTAATGCTGAAACACACACACACACACACACACACACACACACACACACACACACACACACACACACACACACACACACTCTCTCTCTCTCTCTCTCTCTCTCTCGTAGCAGTTAACCTGACCTCGGTCGTGTAGTGAGGCTTTGATCACACAGACAGCTGAAGTGTTAGATGGTGTGAGCTGCGGGGTGATACAGCGGCCACGGGAGAAGTCACCTGACGATTGACCACACCCTAGTATTAACCTAACCTAACCTACCATACCCTAGCCTAGCCTAGCCTAGGTTAGATTACGTTTAGGTTGGGTTACATAAGACTGGAGGAAACAGTAACTATTGGCCCATACTGGACAGTCCCGTTTACACCCAACCCCTCCACCCGCCTGTGGTTGACTTTGATGGTGTACCAGTTAGTCAAGTTTACCCCCACTATCAACCCCACTATTAGCTTGAGATTCTTCTTGTGCTTCCCCTTCAGTCCATGCTGAGACACCCACAGTCTGCACATCCTCAGTGCAGTTGTCGGCCACCTGCTATGACAGACTGGTCCAATTTCCAGCAGGGTCAAGTTGTGGGGCAGCTCTCCAGTCCTGATGGCCTGGGCAATCCTGTAGCTATAAGACTGGTCTGTAGAGACGTCCCTCACCACTTCTTCACTCAGCTGGACCAGAGGAGGCCCACACAAATCTTGGCACACTTGGGATCTGTCTCCAGCTCCGTAGCAGTGTCCAGCATCTCGCCAATCTTGCCACTCTTGTTGCTGAGTGTGGGGGCCATCCAGGCTGATGATGAGGTGTCTCAGGCTCAACTCCCCAATGTGGAGGTCACATACTAGCCAGACTAGCCTCCTGCCCAGCTTGACCTCTACATAGTGCATTACTCCTCCCTCCCACCCAGTGTTTACATTAGTGGAGTCCATCCTATTGCCTGGAAGGACTGGTCAGCTCCTCTCTCCCCCAGTCAGTCCACCAGATTATCGGCAATCACACCTGCATGCGTTCTCTCCTCTGTCGCCTCCTCAGGAACAAAATGCCACAGGTATCTCCCTCTTGGCTCACTGTCTACAGAGTAATGCAAGATTAGAGCGATCTGTGTTACTTGACAAACGTACAAATGTTGCACAAATGATCTATCTACCTAAACACATACTGCAGTACATCAGTGTGAAAACTTCAAAGGTAAATAGGTGGAGCTAAATGATATCTAGTCTTGAAATTATAGGCATTTATGAGTATCTTAACCTTCCCCTACACCCCAACCGTTGGGGTGTAGGGGAAGGTTAGGAAGAGGATAGGGTTAGGGGCGGCAGTAGAGGGAGGGGGTAGGAGGAGGGGAGGGGTAGGAGGAAAAGTTAACCGGTGCAGTCGACAAGTTACCCGGTCATCCTGATTTTATCCCTTGACCACAGGATAACACACACACACACACACACACACACACACACACCTTGACTAACTAAAGCTGTGGAGTATTGTGTGGCGGCAGCTTCACCACTTTACACAATTTCCCTCCCCGCCAAGATGACCTTACAACTAGACACACACACAGACCGTCGCTAGTGGCAACCATTATTAATTCTACGTATTTTGCTCCGCTGTCAGTCTAGGTCTTGTATGTAGCAGTCGGTCTCTCGGTCCATTTGATATGGCGGATGTTCACTGCTTGCTGGTTCACATACATACATACATACATACATACATACATACATACATACATACATACATACGTCCTTGTTGTCTTGAAATGGCCTACCTTGTTGGATGTGTGTGTGTGTGTGTGTGTGTGTGTGTGTGTGTGTGTGTGTGTGTCATCGAATCCACTTGAATACACGAACCACCACAAAAGACATCAAGCGAGCCAGTCATTGACCCCACCCCCAGTCTATCGCCAGCTGAATGTGGTGAGATTTCAGGTATTATGGGGATAAAACTCCTCCCTGAAATAACGTAGAGGCATTGAGAGGGATTGATAAGAGAGGCATTGACTGGAGGGGCATTGGTAGGAGAGGCATTGGTAGGAGAGGCATTGATAAGAGAGGCATTGACTGGAGGGGCATTGGTAGGAGAGGCATTGGTAGGAGAGGCATTGATAAGAGAGGCATTGACTGGAGGGGCATTGGTAGGAGAGGCATTGGTAGGAGAGGCATTGGTAGGAGAGACAACACAACAACCACACCTTGAGTTAACGAGCTGCATGACCCAGTGTCAAAGAATAATCCGAGAAGACCGGACAACTCGCCTACTGCACTGGCGAGGCGAGCATGCTCATCATTACACCCACATTCACACTTCCAAGACATCCATTCCGACACTACACCCCACCCAACACCCCTCTCACACTCACAACCCACACCGACACATAACACCCAACATTCACACACCTACATACACCCACACAGCCACACAGCCACACCCACACAGCCACACTCACACCCACACAGCCACACCCACACCCACACAGCCACACCCACACACCCACTCATCAGTATCAGAAGTATACCTCACCGTCTCTGACACACTGAGGTAGAATCATCATAACAGTGCTCATACAATCCACCAGAGCTCCAACTCACGCCGGCTGATGCTGCTGCTTTCAACCGTGACCTCTGACCTGACCTAACCACCCCCTACCCTACCCCCCAAAAAGGGTAGATCTTATAAGAGGTTATCTCACATGAAACGCCTACAGAATATATACCAGGTATGCTGTTGATATACCCAAGGTGGATATAACCAGGTGGATATATACCAAGGTGGATAACATAAGAACATAAGACTGGAGGAAACAGTAACTATTGGCCCATACTGGACAGTCCCGTTTACACCCAACCCCTATCGCTCATATATCCACCCAACCTGTGTTTGAAGCTATCCAGCGTGTTAGAGTTAATGATGATGTTTGGTAACTTGTTCCACTCGTCCACTACTCTATTTCCAAACCAATGTTTACCTATCTCGCGTCTAAATCTAAATTTGTCTAATTTAAAACCACACACACAACAGACATCCCCCTCCCCCCACCACACACACAACAGACATCCCCCTCCCCCCACCACACACAACAGACATCCCCCTCCCCCACCACACACACACAACAGACATCCCCCTCCCACCACACACACACACAGACATCCCCTCCCCCCACACACACACACAACAGACATCCCCCCCCCCACCACACACAACAGACATCCCCCCCCCCCCACCACACACAACAGACATCCCCCTCCCCCCACCACACACACAACAGACATCCCCTCCCCCCACCAGTCACAACAGACATCCCCCCCCACCACACACACAACAGACATCCCTCCCCCACCACACACAACAGACATCCCCCCCCACCACACACAACAGACATCCCCTCCCCCACCACACACACAACAGACATCCCTCCCCCACCACACACAACAGACATCCCCCCCCACCACACACAACAACAGACATCCCCTCCCCCCCACCACACACAACAGACATCCCTCCCCCCCACCACACACAACAGACATCCCCCCCCCCACACACACACAACAGACATCCCCTCCCCCACCACACACACACAACAGACATCCCCCACCACACACAACAGACATCCCTCCCCCACCACACACAACAGACATCTCCCCCCCCACCACACACACAACAGACATCCCTCCCCCCCACCACACAACAACAGACATCCCCCCCCACCACACACAACAGACCTCTCCCCCCACCACACACAACAGACATCCCCCTCCCCCCCAACACACACAACAGACATCCCCCCACCACACACACAACAGACATCCCCCTCCCCCACCACACACAACAGACATCCCCTCCCCCACCACACACAACAGACATCCCCCCCCCCACAAACAGACATCCCTCCCCCCACCACACACAACAGACATCCCCCCCCCACACACACACACAACAGACATCCCTCCCCCCACCACACACAACAGACATCCCTCCCCCCACACACACACAACAGACATCCCCCCCACCACACACACAGAGACATCCCTCCCCCACACACACAACAGACATCCCCTCCCCCCACACACACAACAGACATCCCTCCCCCCCCACACACACAACAGACATCCCTCCCCCCACCACACAACAGACATCCCTCCCCACCACACACACAACAGACATCCCCCCACCACACACACACAACAGACATCCCCCCCACCACACACAACAGACATCCCCTCCCCACCACACACAACAGACATCCCCTCCCCCACCACACACAACAGACATCCCCCCCCACCACACACACAACAGACATCCCTCCCCCCACCACACACAACAGACATCCCTCCCCACCCACACAGAATCCCCCCCCCCACCACACACAACAGACATCCCCCCACCACACACAACAGACATCCCTCCCCACACACACACAGACATCCCCCTCCCCCCACCACACACAACAGACATCCCCCTCCCCCCACCACACACACAACAGACATCCCTCCCCCCCACCCACACACACAACAGACATCCCTCCCCCACCACACACACACAACAGACATCCCCCCCCCCCCCACCACACACAACAGACATCCCTCCCCCCACCACACACACAACAGACATCCCTCCCCACCACACACAACAGACATCCCCTCCCCACCACACACAACAGACATCCCCCTCCCCACCACACACAACAGACATCCCCCCCCACCACACACAACAGACATCCCTCCCACCACACACAACAGACATCCCCCCACCACACACAACAGACACTCCCTCCCCCACCACACACACAACAGACATCCCTCCCCACCACACACAACAGACATCCCCCTCCCCCACCACACACACAACAGACATCCCCCTCCCCCCACCACAACAGACATCCTCCCCCCCACCACACAACAGACATCCCTCCCCACCACACACAACAGACATCCCCTTCCCCACCACACACAACAGACATCCCCTCCCCCCACCACACAGACTAGCCGCCACGTGTTTAAACAGAGATAGAACCTTGACTGCTCCTCCCTGTCATCCATAGCCTCCCAGAATACTGTTAAGGTGACTCTGTTTACCATGTGTACCTTGACCTGACCTGACCTGACCCGCCAGAATACTCTTTAAGGTGACTCTGTTTACTATGTGTTCCTGACCTGACCTGACCTGCCAGAATACTGTTTAAGGTGACTCTGTTTACTATGTGTTCCTGACCTGACCTGACCTGACCTGCCAGAATACTGTTTAAGGTGACTCTGTTTACCATGTGTACCTGATCTGACCTGACCTGACCTGCCAGAATACTGTTTAAGGTGACTCTGTTTACTATGTGTACTGACCTGACCTGACCTGACCTGCCAGAATACTGTTTAAGGTGACTGCTTTTATGTGTACCTGATCTGACCTGACCTGACCCGCCAGAATACTGTTTAAGGTGACTCTGTTTACTATGTGTACCTGATCTGACCTGACCTGACCCGCCAGAATACTGTTTGGTGACTGTTTACCATGTGTACCTGACCTGACCTGACCTGACCTGACCCTGCCAGAATACTGTTTAAGGTGACTCTGTTACTATGTGTACCTGACCTGACCTGACCTGATCTGACCTGACCAGCCAGAATACTGTTTAAGACTTGTTTTACCATGTGTACCTGACCTGACCTGACCTGACCTGGCCTCAGAATACTCTTAAGGTGACTCTGTTTTACTATGTGTTCCTGGACCTGACCTGTCCCCAGAATACTCTTTAAGGTGACTCTACTATGTGTACCTGACCTGACCTGACCTGCCAGAATACTGTTTAAGTGACTCTGTTTACTATGTGTTCCTGGACCTGACCTGCCAGAATACTGTTTAAGACTCTGTTTACCATGTGTTCCTGACCTGACCTGACCTGACCCGCCAGAATACTGTTTATGGTGACTCTGTTTACCATGTTAGGTTAGGTTAGGTTAGGGTTAGGTTAGGTTAGGTTAGGTTAGGTTAGGTTAGGGTTAGGTTAGGGTTAGGTTAGGATTGTTCAGTTGATACAAAACCAAACATGGGCTACCAACATTGAGTCACCGTTTAGAGACCTCATGATGAGTCGACCTGGGCAGCCATCGACGACGCTCCGTTCTCTGGTTCACTTGGTTCATTTTTACCTGATGAGGAGGAGGAGGAGGGAGATTATGTATTTGTTTTCCTGTTAGGTGTCTCAAGGAAGCATTGATTCCTCTACGTGTTCGAGCATTAGGTGTTGGTTCAAGTATGAGTTAATGGTGTTTCAATGAGGTAAGACTTATGTGTGTGTGTGTGTGTGTGTAGTGTGTGTGTGTGTGTGTGTGTAGTGTAGTGTGTGTGTGTGTGTGTGTGTGTGTGTGTGTGTGTGTGTGTGTGTGTGTGTGTTGAACTTGTTATGCCCATCTGTTGTACAATATCTTCAAGGGTCAACGGGGATAAAATCACATGAATTCATTTATATAAACATAGACTTCTTGGTTTTTCTAATCATTGAGTGAAATAAGCTGCGGTGTCTAATTAAAAGGTTAAATAAGCTGCGGTGTCTAATTAAAAGGTTAAATAAGCTGGGATATCTAATTAAAAGGTTAAATAAGCCTGGGATGTCTAATTGTACTGTTAAATGCTGGAATGTCTAATTGGTTGTTAATAAGCTGATGTCTAATTAAGTGAGTTAAATGTTGGGATGTCTAATTGGTTAAATAAGCTTGGGATGTCTAATTGGGTGTTGTTAAATAAGCTGGGATGTCTAATTAAAAGGTTAAATAAGCTGGGATGTCTAATTAAAAGGTTAAATAAGCTGGGATGTCTAATTAAAAAGTTAAATAAGCTGGGATGTCTAATTAAAAGGTTAAATAAGCTGCGGGTGTCTAATTGCGTGTTAAATAAGCCAGATGTCTAATTAAAAGGTTAAATAAGCCTGGGATGTCTAATTGTTAGTTAAATAAGCTGGGATGTCTAATCATCAGGTGAAGTAAGCTTGTTTGTCTAATCTCCAGGTGAACTCTTTAGTTGCAGGTCAGTCAAGTGTTATGGGACAGGTAGGAAAGAATATTTTTTATTTTTTTTTTACATTTCATTTATTTGTTTAAGAAATAATTTAAGGCGATACGATGTTTATAGTATGTATGTGTATGTATGTATGTATGTATGTATGTATGTATGTACAGTAGTATGTATGTATGTATGTATGTATTTATTTTAATTTAAACTGGTTATAAAGAAAGTCGTGTCATAATACAAGAATTGAGTTACATTTGACCATTACTGTACAAAGAGTTTGTTGTTGATCAAGTTATGGACGATGTAAACAAAAGATGGTTCTGTGTTTAAAAAAAAGTTCAGTTGTATTTTTAAAGGGTGGATCAAACCCTTGTTAGCGTGACGTCAGTATGTGATTAGGTGTATGTATAATGTATAAAGTAGATGTATGTATAATAGTAACGTGAGGTGGGAAGGTGGTGCGGCAGTAGTCGTTTGGCCACCACTAAAGGAGACCTCTGCTAGCTTCACTCTCTCTCTCTCTCTCTCCCCCACAACTGTTGCCCACACTAAACCAACAGGTGGCTAACCCCTCCCCACCCTGCCCCCACCCTACACCCCTGCCCCACACCCCACCCTACACCCCCACCCTACACCCCACCCTACACCCCACCCTACACCCCCCCTCACCCCACCCTACACCCCACCCCACACTTGACCCACCCATGATCTCCTTGATTCTTCTCCCAACATCTCCCCCAAAACTTGCTGGACCCAACCGCCGCCGCCCACCCCATCCAAGCCGCCGCCCACCCCAACCAAGCCGCCGCCCACCCCATCCAAGCCGCCGCCCACCCCAAACTGCTGCAGCCCACCCCATCCAAGCTGCGCCCACCCCAACCAAGCCGCCGCCCACCCCATCCAAGCCGCCGCCCACCCAAACCGCTGCCGCCCAACCCATCCGCTGCCGCCCAACCCATCCGCTGCCACCCACCCCATCCGCCACCGCCCACCCCAACCAAGCTGCCGCAACCCATCCAGCTGCCGCCCAACCCATCAGCTGCCACCCACCCCATCCAAGCCACCGCCCACCCATCCGCTGCCGCCCATATCTTCACTGGCTACCGGTACTTCTACAGCCGGCTGCCGCACCTACTGTTACCAAGTACGACGGGCCACCTTAACACACACACACACACACACACACACACACACCTCCCTCCTGCTGGTGCTACTTGGTGGTATCATGTGCACCCTTTAACACACACACACACACACACACACACACACACACCCTCCCTCCTGCTGGTTACTGTTGGTGGTGCATCATGTACCCTTTAACACACACACACACACACACACACACACACACACACACACACCTCCCTCCTGCTGGTGCTACTGTTGGTGGTGCATCATGTACCCTTTAACACACACACACACACACACACACACACACACACCTCCCTCCTGTTGGTGCTACTGTTGGTGGTGCATCATGTACCCTTTAACACACACACACACACACACACACACACACACACACACACACACACACACCTCCCTCCTGCTGGTGCTACTGTTGGTGGTGCATCATGTACCTCTTTTAACACACACACACACACACACACACACACACACACACCTCTCCCTCCTGCTGGTGCTACTGTTGGTGGTGCATCATGTACCCTTTAACACACACACACACACACACACACACACACACACATCCCTCCTGCTGGTGCATTGTTGGTGGTGCATCATGTACCTCTTTAACACACACACACACACACACACACACACACCTCCCTCCTGCTTGGTGCTACTGTTGGTGGTGCATCATGTACCTCTTTAACACACACACACACACACACACACACACTCCTCCTGCTGGTGTTACTGTTGGTGGCATCATGTACCCTTACACACACACACACACACACACACACACACACACACCTCCCTCCTGCTGGTGCTACTGTTGGTGGTGCATCATGTACCTCTTAACACACACACACACACACACACACACACACACACACACACACACCTCCTCCTGTTGGTATAATGTTAGGCATCATGTACCTCTTAACACACACACACACACACACACACACACACACACACACACACACACACACACACCTCCCTCCTGCTGGTGCTATTGTTGGTGGTGCATCATGTACCCTTTAACACACACACACACACACACACACACACACACACACCACACACACACCTCCCTCCTGTTGGTGCTACTGTTGGTGCATCATGTACCTCTTTAACACACACACACACACACACACACACACACACACACACACACACACCTCCTCCTGCTGGTGCACTGTTGCATCATGTACCCTTAACACACACACACACACACACACACACACACACACACACACACACCTCCCTCCTGCTGGTGCTACTTGGTGGTGCATCATGTACCTCTTTAACACACACACACACACACACACACACACACACACACACACACACACACCTCCCTCCTGCTGGTGCTACTGTTGGTGGTGCATCATGTACCTCTTCACACACACACACACACACACACACACACACACACACACACACACACACACACACACACCCTCCTCCTGTTGGGTACTTCGTTGTGGTGCATCATGTACCTCTTAACACACACACACACACACACACACACACACACCCTCCCTCCTGCTTGGGCACTGCTGGTGGTGCATCATGTACCTCTAACACACACACACACACACACACACACACACACACACACCTCCTCCTGTTGGTGCATTGCTGGTGGTGCATCATGTACCCCACACACACACACACACACACACACACACACCTCCCTTCCTGTTGAGGCATTGCTTGGTGGTGCATCATGTACCCTTTAACACACACACACACACACACACACACACACACACACACACACACACACACCTTCCTCCTGCTGGTGCTACTTGTTGCATCATGCACCCTTTAACACACACACACACACACACACACACACACACACACACACACCTCCCTCCTGTTGGTCATTGTTGGTGGTGCATCATGTACCCTTTAACACACACACACACACACACACACACACACACACCTCCCTCCTGTTGGTGCTACTGTTGGTGGTGCATCATGCACCTCTTAACACACACACACACACACACACACACACACACACACACACACCTCCCTCCTGTTGGTGCTACTGTTGGTGGTGCATCATGCACCCTTTAACACACACACACACACACACACACACACACACACACACACATCTCCTGTTGGTGTTACTGTTGTGGTGCATCATGTACTTTAACACACACACACACACACACACACACACACACACACACACACACACACACACACACACCTCCCTCTGTTGGTGCACTGTTGTGGTGCATCATGTACCCTTAACACACACACACACACACACACACACACACACACACACACACACACACACACACACACACACACTACACCCCTCCTGTTGGTGCTATTGCTTGCATCATGACAACACACACACACACACACACACACACACACACACACACACACACACACACACACACACACACACACACACACCTCCCTCTGCGTGCTACAGCTTGTTGGTGGTGCATCATGCACCCTTAACACACACACACACACACACACACACACACACATCTTCCTCCTGCTGGTGCATTGGTGGTGCATCATACCTCTTTAACACACACACACACACACACACACACACACACACACACACACACACCTCCCTCCTTGTTGGTAGCACTGTTGGTGGTGCATCATGTACCTCTTTAACACACACACACACACACACACACACACACACACACCTCCCTCCCTCTGTTGGTGCTACTGTTGGTGGTCACGTGTACTTTTAACACACACACACACACACACACACACACACACACACACACACACACACACACACACACACACACACCTCCTCCTGTTGGTGCTACTGTTGTGGTGCATCATGTACCTCTTTAACACACACACACACACACACACACACACACACACACACACACTCCTCCTGTTGGTGCTATGTTGGTGGTGCATCATGTACCTCTTTAACACACACACACACACACACACACACACAT